>NC_092734.1:5439075-5739075 GCF_047496885.1 Scyliorhinus torazame | reverse complement strand
AGTAGGTAAGTTGCTAGAAGGTATTCTGAGAGACAGGATCTACAAGCATTTAGAGAGGCAAGGACTGATTCGGGGCAGTCAGCATGGCTTTGTGCGTGGAAAATCATGTCTCACAAATTTGATTGAGTTTTTTGAGTGGGTGACCAAGAAGGTAGATGAGGGCAGTGCAGTAGACGTTGTCTACATGGACTTTAGCAAAGCCTTTGACAAGGTACCGCATGGTCGGTTGTTGCAGAAGGTTAAAGCTCACGGGATCCAGGGTGAGGTTGCCAATTGGATTCAAAATTGGCTGGACGACAGAAGGCAGAGGGTGGTTGTAGAGGGTTGTTTTTCAAACTGGAGGCCTGTGACCAGTGGTGTGCCTCAGGGATCAGTGCTGGGTCCACTGTTATTTGTGATTTATATTAATGATTTGGATGAGAATTTAGGAGGCATGGTTAGTAAGTTTGCAGATGACACCAAGATTGGTGGCACAGTGGATAGTGAAGAAGGTTATCTAGGATTGCAACGGGATCTTGATCAATTAGGCCAGTGGGCCGACGAATGGCAGATGGAGTTTAATTTAGATAAATGTGAGGTGATGCATTTTGGCAGATCGAATCAGGCCAGGACCTACTCAGTTAATGGTAGGGCGTTGGGGAGAGTTATAGAACAAAGAGATCTAGGAGTACTGGTTCATAGCTCCTTGAAGGTGGAGTCGCAGGTGGACAGGGTGGTGAAGAAGGCATTCGGCATGCTAGGTTTCATTGGTCAGAACATTGAATACAGGAGTTGGGACGTCTTGTTGAAGTTGTACAAGACATTGGTACGGCCACACTTGGAATACTGTGTGCAGTTCTGGTCACCCTATTATAGAAAGGATATTATTAAACTGGAAAGAGTGCAGAAAAGATTTACTAGGATGTTGCCGGGACTTGATGGTTTGAGTTATAAGGAGAGGCTGGATAGACTGGGACTTTTTTCCCTGGAGCGTAGGAGGCTTAGGGGTGATCTTATAGAGGACTATAAAATAATGAGGGGCATAGATAAGGTAGATAGTCAACATCTTTTCCCAAAGGTAGGGGAGTCTAAAACTAGAGGGCATAGGTTTAAGGTGAGAGGGGAGAGATTCAGAAGGGCCCAGAGGGACAATTTCTTCACTCAGAGGGTAGTGAGTGTCTGGAATGGGCTGCCAGAGGTAGTAGTAGAGGCGGGTACAATTGTGTCTTTTAAAAAACATTTAGATAGTTACATGGGTAAGATGGGTATAGAGGGTTATGGGCTAAGTGCGGGCAACTGGGACTAGCTTAATGGTAAAAACTGGGCGGCATGGACTGGTTGGGCCGAAGGGCCTGTTTCCATGCTGTAAACTTCTATGATTCTATATCTGTGGATGTCTCAATTGTTAAAGGTGAGCTGATGGAACAAGAGCTCAATCCCTGAGCGCACATACAGGGCAGCACACATCACACTGGAAACCAGGTGGGGTGGGGTGATGAATTGTCCTGTGTCTCTGCTACTTGGCAATCAGATCCACAATCTTGAATTCTCAAATCCATTTGATCTGACCCAACGGATATGCTGCCATTGTGCTTTAACGAGATCCATTTCCCCTGGTTTTAGGATTAATACTTCTAGCTTTCAAGATGGCCTTTGATGTGTATTTATGAGATTTAATTTGCCCAACATATCAGGACTGGCGCTGGATATTGATTTGGAAATTTTCTAATCAAGAACTTGAACATTGTGGTAAAACCAACATATATAGAAACATACGGAGAAAATCTGCCCTTCGAGCCCACTCCGCCATCATAGAACCATAGATTTTCAGTGCAGAAGGAGGCCATTCAGCCCATCGAGTCTACACGGCCCCTGAAAGAGCACCCTACCTAAGCCCACACTTCCACCCTATCCCCGTAACCCAGAAACCCCACCTAACATTTGAACACTACGGGGCAATTTAGAACAAAGAACAAAGAACAAAGAAATGTACAGCACAGGAACAGGCCCTTCGGCCCTCCAAGCCCGTGCCGACCATGCTGCCCGACTAAACTACAATCTTCTACACTTCCTGGGTCCGTATCCCTCTATTCCCATCCTATTCATGTATTTGTCAAGATGCCCCTTAAATGTCACTATCGTCCCTGCTTCCACCACCTCCTCCGGTAGCGAGTTCCAGGCACCCACTATCCTCTGCGTAAAAAACTTGCCTCGTACATTTGATAAAGTTCCCCATGGTAGGCTTCTGCACAAAGTAAGGAGGCATGGGATAGTGGGAAATTTGGCCAGTTGGATAACGAACTGGCTAACCGATAGAAGTCAGAGAGTGGTGGTGGATGGCAAATATTCAGCCTGGATCCCAGTTACCAGTGGTGTACCGCAGGGATCAGTTCTGGGTCCTCTGCTGTTTGTGATTTTCATTAATGACTTGGATGAGGGAGTTGAAGGGTGGGTCAGTAAATTTGCAGACGATACGAAGATTGGTGGAGTTGTGGCTAGTAAGGAGGGCTGTTGTCGGCTGCAAAGAGACATAGATAGGATGCAGAGCTGGGCTGAGAAGTGGCAGATGGAGTTTAACCCTGAAAAGTGTGAGGTTGTCCATTTTGGAAGGACAAATATGAATGCGGAATACAGGGTTAACGGTAGAGTTCTTGGCATTGTGGAGGAGCAGAGAGACCTTGGGGTCTATGTTCATACATCTTTGAAAGTTGCCACTCAAGTGGATAGAGCTGTGAAGAAGGCCTATGGTGTGCTCGCGTTCATTAACAGAGGGATTGAATTTAAGAGCCGTGAGGTGATGATGCAGCTGTACAAAACTTTGGTAAGGCCACATTTGGAGTACTGTGTACAGTTCTGGTCGCCTCATTTTAGGAAGGATGTGGAAGCTCTGGAAAAGGTGCAAAGAAGATTTACCAGGATGTTGCCTGGAATGGAGAGTAGGTCTTACGAGGAAAGGTTAAGGGTGCAAGGCCTTTTCTCATTAGAGCGGAGAAGGATGAGGGGCGACTTGATAGAGGTTTATAAGATGATCAGGGGAATAGATAGAGTAGACAGTCAGAGACTTTTTCCCCAGGTGGAACACACCATTACAAGGGGACATAAATTTAAGGTGAAAGGTGGAAGATATAGGAGGGATATCAGAGGTAGGTTCTTTACCCAGAGAGTAGTGGGGGCATGGAATGCACTGCCTGTGGAAGTAGTTGAGTCGGAAACATTAGGGACCTTCAAGCAGCTGTTGGATAGGTACATGGATTACGGGAAAATGATATAGTGTAGATTTATTTGTTCTTAAGGGCAGCACGGTAGCATTGTGGATAGCACAATTGCTTCACAGCTCCATGGTCCCAGGTTCGATTCCGGCTTGGGTCATTGCCTGTGCGGAGTCTGCACGTCCTCCCCGTGTCTGCGTGGGTTTCCTCCGGGTGCTCCGGTTTCCTCCCACAGTCCAAAGATGTGCGGGTTAGGTGAATTGGCTAATGATAAATTGCCCTTAATGTCCAAATTGCCCTTGGTGTTGGGTGGAGGTGTTGAGTTTGGGTAGGGTGCTCTTTCCAAGAGCTGGTGCAGACTCAAAGGGCCGAATGGCCTCCTTCTGCACTGTAAATTCAATGATAATCTATGATTAATCTCGGACAAAGGTTCGGCACAACATCGTGGGCCGAAGGGCCTGTTCTGTGCTGTATTTTCTATGTTCTATGTACATCTACTCTAAACCTTGCCCCTCTCATCTTAAACCTATGCCCCCTAGTAATTGACCCCTCTACCCTGGGGAAAAGCCTCTGACTATCCACTCTGTCTATGCCCCTCATAATTTTGTAGACCTCTATCAGGTCTCCCCTCAACCTCCTTCGGTCCAGTGAGAACAAACCGAGTTTATTCAACCGCTCCTCATAGCTAATGCCCTCCATACCAGGCAACATTCTGGTAAATCACTTCTGCACCCTCTCTAAAGCCTCCACATCCTTCTGGTAGTGTGGCGACCAGAATTGAACACTATACTCCAAGTGTGGCCTAACTAAGGTTCTATACAGCTGCAACATGACTTGCCAATTCTTATACTCAATGCCCCGGCCAATGAAGGCAAGCGTGCCGTATGCCTTCTTGACTACCTTCTCCACCTGTGTTGCCCCTTTCAATGACCTGTGGACCTGTACTCCTAGATCTCTTTGACTTTCAATACTCTTGGGGGTTCTACCATTCACTGTATATTCCCTACCTGCATTAGACCTTCCAAAATGCATTACCTCACATTTGTCCGGATTAAACTCCATCTGCTATCTCTCCGCCCAAGTCTCCAAACAATCTAAATCCTGCTGTATCCTCTGACAGTCCTCATCGCTATCCGCAATTCCACCAACCTTTGTGTCGTCTGCAAACTTACTAATCAGACTAGTTACATTTTCCTCCAAATCATTTATATATACTACAAAGAGCAAAAGTCTGATCCCTGTGGAACACCACTGGTCATAGCCCTCCAATTAGAAAAGCATCCTTCCATTGCTACTCTCTGCCTTCTATGACCTAGCCAGTTCTGTATCCACCTTGCCAGCTCACCCCTGATCCAGTGTGACTTCACCTTTTGTACAGTCTACCATGAGGGACCTTGTCAAAGGCCTTACTGAAGTCCATATAGACAACATCCACTGCCCTACCTGTATCAATCATCTTAGTGACCTCCTCAAAAAACTCTATCAAGTTAGTGAGACACGACCTCCCCTTCACAAAACCATGCTGCCTCTCACTAATACGTCCATTTGCTTCCAAATGGGAGTAGATCCTGTCTCGAAGAATTCTCTCCAGTAATTTCCCTACCACTGAAGTAAGGCTCACCGGCCTGTAGTTCCCTGGATTATCCTTGCTACCCTTCTTAAACAGAGGAACAACATTGGCTATTCTCCAGTCCTCCGGGACATCCCCTGAAGACAGTGAGGATTCAAAGATTTCTGTCAAGGCCTCAGCAATTTCCTCTCCAGCCTCCTTCAGTATTCTGGGGTAGATTCCATCAGGCCCTGGGGACTTATCTACCTTAATATTTTTTAAGACACCCAACACCTCGTCTTTTTGGATCTCAATGTGACCCAGGCTATCTACACACCCTTCTCCAGACTCAACATCTACCAATTTCTTCTCTTTGGTGAATACTGATGCAATGTATTCATTTAGTACCTCGCCCATTTCCTCTGGCTCCACACATAGATTCCCTTGCCCATCCTTCAGTGGGCCAACCCTTTCCCTGGCTACCCTCTTGCTTTTTATGTACGTGTAAAAAGCCTTGGGATTTTCCTTAACCCTATTTGCCAATGACTTTTCGTGACCCCTTCTAGCCCTCCTGACTCCTTACTTAAGTTCCTTCCTACTTTCCTTATATTCCACGCAGGCTTCGTCTGTTCCCAGCCTTTTAGCCCTGACAAATGCCTCCTTTTTCTTTTTGACGAGGCCTACAATATCTCTCGTTATCCAAGGTTCCCGAAAATTGCAGCATTTATCCTTCTTCCTCACAGGAACATGCCGGTCCTGAATTCCTTTCAACTGCCACTTGAAAGCCTCCCACATGTCAGATGTTGATTTGCCCTCAAACATCCGCCCCCAATCTATGTTCTTCAGTTCCCGCCTAATATTGTTATAATTAGCCTTCCCCCAATTTAGCACATTCATCCTCGGACCACTCTTATCCTTGTCCACCAGTACTTTAAAACTTACTGAATTGTGGTCACTGTTCCCGAAATGCTCCCCTACTGAAACATCTACCACCTGGCCGGGCTCATTCCCCAATACCAGGTCCAGTACCGCCCCTTCCCTAGTTGGACTGTCTACATATTATTTTAAGAAGCCCTCCTGGATGCTCCTTACAAACTCCGCCCCGTCTAAGCCCCTGGCACTAAGTGAGTCCCAGTCAATATTGGGGAAGTTGAAGTCTCGCATCACCACAACCCTGTTGTTTTTACTCTTTTCCAAAATCTGTCTACCTATCTGCTCCTCTATCTCCCGCTGGCTGTTGGGAGGCCTGTAGTAAACCCCCAACATTGTGACTGCACCCTTCTTATTCCTGATCTCTACCCATATAGCCTCACTGCCCTCTGAGGTGTCCTCCCGCAGTACAGCTGTGATATTCTCCCGAACCAGTAGCGCAACTCCGCCACCCCTTTTACATCCCCCTCCATCCCGCCTGAAACATCTAAATCCTGGAACGTTCAGCTGCCAATCCTGCCCTTCCCTCAACCAGGTCTCTGTAATGGCAACAACATCATAGTTCCAAGTACTAATCCAAGCTCTAAGTTCATCTGCCTTACCCGTAATACTTCTTGCATTAAAACATATGCACTTCAGGCCACCAGACCCGCTGTGTTCAGCAACTTCTCCCTGTCTGCTCTGCCTCAGAGCCCCACTGTCCCTATTCCCTAGTTCTCCCTCAATGCTCTCACCTTCTGACCTATTGCTCCCGTGCCCACCCACCTGCCATACTAGTTTAAACCCTCCTGTGTGACACTAGCAAACCTCGCGGCCAGGATATTTATGCCTCTCCGGTTTAGATGCAACCGTCCTTCTTATATAGGTCACACCTGCCCCGGAAGAGCTCCCAGTGGTCCAGATAACGGAAACCCTCCCTCCTACACCAGCTGTTTAGCCACGTGTTTAGCTGCTCTATCTTCCTATTTCTAGCCTCACTGGCACGTGGCACAGGGAGTAATCCTGAGATTACAACCCTCGAGGTCCTGTCTTTTAACTTACTGCCTAGCTCCCTGAACTCCTGCTGCAGGACCTCATGCCCCTTCCTGCCTATGTCGTTAGTACCAATATGTACAACGACCTCTGCCTGTTTGCCCTCCCCCTTCAGGATGCCCTCTACCCGTTCGGAGACATCCTGGACCCTGGCACCAGGGAGGCAACATATCATTCTGGAGTCTCTTTCACGTCCACAGAAGCACCTATCTGTGCCCCTGACTATAGAGTCCCCTATTACTATTGTTCTTCTGCGCTTTGACCCTCCCTTCTGAACATCAGAGCCAGCCGTGGTGCCACTGCTCTGGCTGCTGCTGTTTTCCCCTGATAGGCTATCCCCCCCCGACAGTATCCAAAGGGGTATACCTGTTCGAGAGGGGGACAACCACAGGGGATTCCTGCACTGACTGCCTGCCCTTTCTGGTGGTCACCCATTTCTCTGCCTGCACCTTGGGTTGTGACCACATTTACATAACTGCGATCTATGACGCTTTCCGCCACCTGCATGCTCCTAAGTGCATCCAATTGCTGCTCCAACCGAACCATGCGGTCTGTGAGGAGCTCCAATTGGGTGCACTTTCTGCAGATGAAGCCATCCGGGACGCTGGAAGCCTCCCGGACCTGCCACATCTCACAGTCAGAGCACTGCTTTAGTGCGACCAATTCACCTAACCTGCACATCTTTGGACTGTGGGAGGAAACCGGAGCACCCGGAGGAAACCCACGCAGACACGGGGAGAACGTGCCGACTCTGCATAGACAGTGACCCAAGCCGGGAATCAAACCCATTATGATCATGGCTGATCATCAAGTTCAATACCCTGATTCCGCCTTGTTTCCATATCCCTTGATCCCTTTAGCCCCAAGAGCTATATCTAATTCCTTCTTGAAATTACACAATATTTTGACTTTAACTACTTTCTGTGGGAGTGAATTCAACAGATTCTTCACTTTCTAGGTGAAGAAATTTCTCCTCAACTCAGTGCCCCTTACCCTCCCCACCAACTGGCACATTCTTTCTGAATCTACCCTGTTAGAATTTTGTCAGTTTCTATGAGAGCCCCTCTCACTCTTCTAAACTCCAATGAATATAATCCTAACCGATTTAGTCTCTCCTCATATGACAGCCCCGCCATTCAGGAATCAGCCTGGTGAACCTTCGCAGCTCTCCCTCCACAGCAAGCCCACAATATTCTACATGTGGCCTCACCAATGCCCTGTACAGTTATACTGAGGATATCAGTGTTTGGTACCCTGTGATACCAATACTGTCAAAGGCACTCCACTGGTCACGATCCGGATGCAGAGACAGCGATCGGCCGGAGAATCCGAGTTGCTGAGCGAATCGGGGATGCCGCCGCTCCACCCCCGAATGACCGGGTTCCCAGCGGCGTGGGTCGTGTGTGGTCGCAGCCCTCGGGGACTCGGCAAGGCGGCTTTGGAATCAGGCCAGCGCCGCCACTGTCGGGGGAGGGCCAATCCGCGGGCAAGGGGGGGGACATTATTCGGGGCTGGGGGCACTGTGGGGGATAGTCCGGGGAGCCAGCCGAAAGGGGGGCTGGGTCCGCGAGCGGCCTCCGCCATGTAGCACGGCGCGGTCGCTGCAGGCCACCGCTGTGCGGATGCGCGGCCACGGACCCGGCAATTCTCCGGCGAGTATCGGCAGCTAGAGCCGGCATGCTAGCCCCCCAGCCAAACGGGGAATCGGTGGCCATTGTGCGCCATTATTTCTGGTATAAAACGCCATCGTTCCCACGCTGGCGTGGGGACATAGCCCCAGAATCTGCAGCAGGTACTGGACGACCCAAGGTGAAGAGGACAAGAAGGTGTGAGGAGCTGCTTGATGATGGAGAAAAGCTTGGAAAAAAATCGGCTGGAAGGCTCAGGGATAGCTGGGGAAGCAATGAGGGAGCTAAGCATGGAGCACTCAGGAAGAGGGCAAGAGTCGTGAGATACAGCAGAGAGGAGATGATTCTGGCGAAGGGACATTTATCCTCATTCAATAATACCCAACCCCTTTCTCTCGAATCTACCCGACATCTTCAGAACCTTGGAATGGTTACAGAATTTCATTAATGCAGTGATGGCGATTTGAAATCGTCTGCCTCAAGGGGCAGTGGAAGTGGGTTCAACAGTAACTTGAAATAGGGAATCAGATAAATAATTGTACAGGAGCTATTTAAAGAGTTCGGGAATAAGTGGGGCTGTTTGTATAATTCTTTCAAAGTGCTGGCAGAGGCTCTCAGGGCCGAATGGCCTCCTCTTTTGTGTAGTCAGGTTCTATGATTGTGTAACCTGGCTCGTGTACGAAGGATCTCGATATTCCTAAATCCAGAGAGAGTAAGGCCAATGCCTGGGATGACATTGCTATGTCATTACGTTAATATGGGCAGTGCTGTCGCTGGGGAGCATTTTCCTGTGTTATGACATATGATCATTTCATCATTTGTTTCGTGAAAATATAATGGGGTACATGGTTTGTAATTTCACCATAACTTTCAGATTGGTGGTCAGCTATTCCTCCTCTTAATGATGAAAGCAACTGATACTTGCAGATGATCGAAGAGAGTGATTATTGCGCATGGTAGCGCAGTGGTTAGCACTGTTGCTTCACAGCACCACGGTCTCGGGTACTTGGGTCACTGTCTGCGCGGAGTCTGCACTTTCTCCCCATGTCTGTGTGGGTTTCCTCCACAAGTCCTGAAAGACGCACTGTTAGGTAATTTGGACATTCTGAATTCTCCCTCTGTGTACCCGAACAGGCGCCGGAGTGTGGAGATGAGGGGATTTTCATTGTAACTTCATTGCAATGTTAATGTAAGCTGACTTGTGACAATAATGAAGATTATTATTATTATTATATTGCGAGGGAATAAACAACCTGTACGTTTCACCATCTAAGGACATCGCAACAGGAGCTAGTAAAGAGATTTTGGGAAGTGCAGTTGCTGTTATTATGTTGGAAACATAGCACCAATGTGTACACAGCAAGCTGCCACAAAGAGCACGAAAAAGCATGTCATTTTTATGACACCACAATATAAAAATTCAGGGCAGGCAGGATGGTATGATTTCCAATATTATTGTTGTCATTAAATATGAACGTGCAATAAGTATCCAACCATCCTGAAACTGAAGCCCCATTTCCAAAATGTTTACTGCTTTATTTACAATCAAAAACATACATTGTAATTATTACAATATAACACACAAAAGGAAAGCAAACACATTAACTTTATTTAGACTTTTAACAACAACAGAAAAACACTGGAGGTTAAAGAAGGGCAGCACGGCAGCACAAGCGGATAGCACTGCGGTCTTCAAATAAAAGCAAAATAATGTAGATGTTTGGAAATCTGAAATAAAACAGTGCGCTGGAAATACTCAACATGAAAAGTCACAATGAATGAAACATTTAACTTTGTTTCATAGATGATGCCAGAGCTGGGGAATATTTCTAGTATTTTGTGTTTATATAACAAATTGTAATTGCCAGAAACCAGGAACAAAAGCAGAATAAAAACATCATTCCCAGCTGCATCCATCCCATTGACACCCAGCCCTACACACCCCAGTCCCACCCACTGACACCCAGCCCCATACACACCCCAGTCCCACCCACTGACACCCAGCCCCATACACACCCCAGTCCCACCCACTGACACCCAGCCCCATACACACCCCAGTCCCACCCACTGACACCCAGCCCTACACACCCCAGTCCCACCCACTGACACCCAGCCCCATACACACCCCAGTCTCACCCAGACACCCAGCCCCATACACACCCCAGTCCCACCCACTGACACCCAGCCCCATACACACCCCAGTCCCACCCACTGACACCCAGCCCCATATACACCCCAGTCCCACCCACTGACACCCAGCCCAATACACACCCCAGTCCCACCCATTGACACCCAGCCCCATACACACCCCAGTCCCACCCACTGACACCCAGCCCCATACACACCCCAGTCCCACCCATTGACACCCAGCCCCATACACACCCCAGTCCCACCCACTGACACCCAGCCCCATACACACCCCAGTCCCACCCACTGACACCCAGCCCCATACACACCCCAGTCCCACCCACTGACACCCAGCCCCATTCACACCGCAGTCCCACCCACTGACACCCAGCCCCATACACACCCCAGTCCCACCCACTGACACCCAGCCCCATACACACCCCAGTCCCACCCACTGACACCCAGCCCCATACACACCCCAGTCCCACCCACTGACACCCAGCCCCATTCACACCGCAGTCCCACCCACTGACACCCAGCCCCTTACACACCCCAGTCCCACCCACTGACACCCAGCCCCATACACACCCCAGTCCCACCCATTGACACCCAGCCCCATACACACCCCAGTCCCACCCACTGACACCCAGCCCCATACACACCCCAGTCCCACCCACTGACACCCAGCCCCATACACACCCCAGTCCCACCCATTGACACCCAGCCCCATACACACCCCAGTCCCACCCACTGACACCCAGCCCTACACACCCCAGTCCCACCCACTGACACCCAGCCCCATACACACCCCAGTCCCACCCACTGACACCCAGCCCCATATACACCCCAGTCCCACCCACTGACACCCAGCCCCGTACACACCCCAGTCCCACCCACTGACACCCAGCCCTACACACCCCAGTCCCACCCACTGACACCCAGCCCTACACACCCCAGTCCCACCCACTGACACCCAGCCCCATACACACCCCAGTCCCACCCACTGACACCCAGCCCTACACACCCCAGTCCCACCCACTGACACCCAGCCCCATACACACCCCAGTCTCACCCACTGACACCCAGCCCCATACACACCCCAGTCCCACCCACTGACACCCAGCCCTACACACCCCAGTCCCACCCACTGACACCCAGCCCCATACACACCGCAGTCCCACCCACTGACACCCAGCCCCATACACACCCCAGTCCCACCCACTGACACCCAGCCCTACACACCCCAGTCCCACCCACTGACACCCAGCCCCATACACACCCCAGTCTCACCCAGACACCCAGCCCCATACACACCCCAGTCCCACCCACTGACACCCAGCCCCATACACACCCCAGTCCCACCCACTGACACCCAGCCCCATACACACCCCAGTCCCACCCACTGACACCCAGCCCCATACACACCCCAGTCCCACCCACTGACACCCAGCCCCATACACACCCCGGTCTCACCCACTGACACCCAGCCCCATACACACCCCAGTCCCACCCACTGACACCCAGCCCCATACACACCCCAGTCCCACCCACTGACACCCAGCCCCATACACACCCCAGTCTCACCCACTGACACCCAGCCCCATACACACCCCAGTCCCACCCACTGACACCCAGCCCCATACACACCCCAGTCCCACCCACTGACACCCAGCCCTACACACCCCAGTCCCACCCACTGACACCCAGCCCCATACACACCCCAGTCCCACCCATTGACACCCAGCCCCATACACACCCCAGTCCCACCCACTGACACCCAGCCCTACACACCCCAGTCCCACCCACTGACACCCAGCCCCATACACACCCCAGTCCCACCCACTGACACCCAGCCCCATACACACCGCAGTCCCACCCACTGACACCCAGCCCTACACACCGCAGTCCCACCCACTGACACCCAGCCCTACACACCCCAGTCCCACCCACTGACACCCAGCCCCATACACACCCCAGTCCCACCCACTGACACCCAGCCCCATACACACCCCAGTCCCACCCACTGACACCCAGCCCTACACACCCCAGTCCCACCCACTGACACCCAGCCCCATACACACCCCAGTCCCACCCACTGACACCCAGCCCCATACACACCCCAGTCCCACCCACTGACACCCAGCCCTACACACCCCAGTCCCACCCACTGACACCCAGCCCCATACACACCCCAGTCCCACCCATTGACACCCAGCCCCATACACACCCCAGTCCCACCCACTGACACCCAGCCCTACACACCCCAGTCCCACCCACTGACACCCAGCCCCATACACACCCCAGTCCCACCCACTGACACCCAGCCCCATACACACCCCAGTCCCACCCACTGACACCCAGCCCCATACACACCCCAGTCCCACCCATTGACACCCAGCCCCATACACACTGTCCTTGTGAACAGAGGGGATCGGCAGAGGGCGGGACATCCGGCAGTGGGCGGGGCTGAGGACCAGCGGTGCATGCGCGCTGTTGTCATATGACGTCACTGCCAGCTGTGAGCGGAGCGCGAGAGGCAACGGAAAAACCGGAATAAGCCCGGAGAGAGAGGCCGAGCGGGAGCGTCGCACCATGGCAACCATCAGTCCCGGGCCACAGGTACCGGCTCAGAGCCCTCTCCCCCCCCGCCCCCCCCACACACACACCCCCAACTCCCTCCCCCCCCCCCCCAACTCCCTCCCCCCCCCCCCAACTCCCTCCCTCCCCCCCAACTCCCTCCCTCCCCCCCCCCCAACTCCCTCCCTCCCCCCCCCCAACTCCCTCCCTCCCTCCCCCCCCCCAACTCCCTCCCCCCCAACTCCCTCCCCCCCCCCCAACTCCCTCCCCCCCCCCCAACTCCCCTCCCCTCCCCCCCCCCCCAACTCCCTCCCTCCCCCCCCCCCCAACTCCCTCCCTCCCCCCCCCCCCCCAACTCCCTCCCTCCCCCCCCCCCCCCCAACTCCCTCCCTCCCCCCCCCCCCCAACTCCCTCCCCTCCCCCCCCCCCAACTCCCTCCCCCCCCCCCCCAACTCCCTTCCCCCCCCCCCCCCCCAACTCCCTCCCCCCCCCCCACACCTCCCCCCCACCCCCCCCCCCCCCCCCCCCCCAACTCCCTCCCCCCCCCCCAACTCCCTCCCCCCCCCCCCCAACTCCCTCCCCCCCCCCCCAACTCCCTCCCCCCCCCCCAACTCCCTCCCCCCCCCAACTCCCACCCCCCCCCCCCCAACTCCCTCCCCCCCCCCCCCAACTCCCTCCCCCCCCCCCCAACTCCCTCCCCCCCCCCCCCCAACTCCCTCCCTCCCCCCCCCAACTCCCTCCCTCCCCCCCCCAACTCCCTCCCTCCCCCCCCCCAACTCCCTCCCTCCCCCCCCCCCCAACTCCCTCCCCCCCCCCCCCCAACTCCCTCCCCCCCCCAACTCCCTCCCCCCCCCCCCAACTCCCTCCCCCCCCCCCCAACTCCCTCCCCCCCCCCCCAACTCCCTCCCCCCCCCCCCAACTCCCTCCCTCCCCCCCCCCCCCAACTCCCTCCCTCCCCCCCCCCAACTCCCTCCCTCCCCCCCCCCAACTCCCTCCCTCCCCCCCCCCAACTCCCTCCCTCCCCCCCCCCAACTCCCTCCCTCCCCCCCCCCAACTCCCTCCCTCCCCCCCCCCAACTCCCTCCCTCCCCCCCCCCAACTCCCTCCCTCCCCCCCCCCAACACCCTCCCTCCCCCCCCCCAACTCCCTCCCTCCCTCCCCCCCAACTCCCTCCCTCCCCCCCCCAACTCCCTCCCTCCCCCCCCCAACTCCCTCCCCCCCCCCAACTCCCTCCCCCCCCCCCAACTCCCTCCCCCCCCCCCAACTCCCTCCCCCCCCCAACTCCCTCCCTCCCCCCCCCCAACTCCCTCCCTCCCCCCCCCCAACTCCCTCCCTCCCCCCCCCCAACTCCCTCCCTCCCCCCCCCCAACTCCCTCCCTCCCCCCCCCCAACTCCCTCCCTCCCCCCCCCAACTCCCTCCCTCCCCCCCCCAACTCCCTCCCCCCCCAACTCCCTCCCTCCCCCCCCCAACTCCCTCCCCCCCCTCCCTCCCCCCCCCTCCCTCCCCCTCCCTCCCCCCCCTCCCTCCCCCTCCCTCCCCCCAACTCCCTCCCTCCCCCCCAACTCCCTCCCTCCCCCCAACTCCCTCCCTCCCCCCAACTCCCTCCCTCCCCCCAACTCCCTCCCTCCCCCCAACTCCCTCCCTCCCCCCCAACTCCTTCTCCCCCCCCAACTCCTTCTCCCCCCCCCAACTCCTTCTCCCCCCCCCAACTCCTTCTCCCCCCCCCAACTCCTTCTCCCCCCCCCAACTCCTTCTCCCCCCCCCAACTCCTTCTCCCCCCCCAACTCCTTCTCCCCCCCCCCAACTCCTTCTCCCCCCCCCCAACTCCTTCTCCCCCCCCCCAACTCCTTCTCCCCCCCCCCAACTCCTTCTCCCCCCCCCCAACTCCTTCTCCCCCCCCCAACTCCTTCTCCCCCCCCGAACTCCTTCTCCCCCCCCGAACTCCTTCTCCCCCCCGAACTCCTTCTCCCCCCCGAACTCCTTCCCCCCCCAACTCCTTCCCCCCCCAACTCCTTCCCCCCCCAACTCCTTCCCCCCCCAACTCCTTCCCCCCCAACTCCTTCTCCCCCCCCGAACTCCTTCTCCCCCCCGAACTCCTTCTCCCCCCCCAACTCCTTCCCCCCCCAACTCCTTCCCCCCCCAACTCCTTCCCCCCCCAACTCCTTCCCCCCCCAACTCCTTCCCCCCCCAACTCCTTCTCCCCCCCCCAACTCCTTCTCCCCCCCCCCAACTCCTTCTCCCCCCCCCCAACTCCTTCTCCCCCCCCAACTCCTTCTCCCCCCCCAACTCCTTCTCCCCCCCCAACTCCTTCTCCCCCCCCCAACTCCTTCTCCCCCCCCAACTCCTTCTCCCCCCCAACTCCTTCTCCCCCCCAACTCCTTCTCCCCCCCCAACTCCTTCTCCCCCCCCCAACTCCTTCTCCCCCCCCCAACTCCTTCTCCCCCCCCCAACTCCTTCTCCCCCCCCCCCCCAACACCTTCTCTCCCCCCCCAACTCTGTCTCTTCCCCCCCCCAACTCTGTCTCTTCCCCCCCCCCCAACTCTGTCTCTCCCCCCCCCAACTCTGTCTCTCCCCCCCCAACTCTGTCTCTCCCCCTCCCCCCCCCAACTCTGTCTCTCCCCCCCCCCCCCAACTCTGTCTCTCCCCCCCCCCCCAACTCTGTCTCTCCCCCCCCCCCAACTCTGTCTCTCCCCCCCCAACTCTGTCTCTCCCGCCCCCCAACTCTGTCTCTCTCCCCCCCCCCAACTCTGTCTCTCCCCCCCCCCCAACTCTGTCTCTCCCCCCCCCAACTCTGTCTCTCCCCCCCCCCAACTCTGTCTCTCCCCCCCCCCCCAACTCTGTCTCTCCCCCCCCCCCCAACTCTGTCTCTCCCCCCCCCCCCCAACTCTGTCTCTCCCCCCCCCCCCAACTCTGTCTCTCCCCCCCCCCCCAACTCTGTCTCTCCCCCCCCCCCCAACTCTGTCTCTCCCCCCCCCCCCCCAACTCTGTCTCTCTCCCCCCCCCCCCAATTCCGTCTCTTCCCCCCCCCCCAACTCCGTCTCTCCCCCCCCCCCCCCCCCAACTCCGTCTCTCTTTTCTATTCAGCCTTCTTTCAGCTTGAGCCACCTTGTTGTTTCTCCACCTATCGTCTCTTCCTTGTCTCTTTCTCCTTCCTCCTTCCCTTCATCCTCCTGGCTGGTGTGCAAACCTTTTGCATGGGGCGGAAGGGGGAAGGTGCACTCAGTGTTGAGTGTGTGAGCACAGATTGGGTTATAGAATGGGAGAGATAAGCGGACAGACACATGTAATTTGATTTTCAGGGGTGTAGCTGCGTCAGTGCTTTCCAGGGCAGAGAGGCATCCCCTGACTGTCAACTTAATAGATGAAAGAATTAGTCAGCATTCTCTCTGCTCCCTCCCTGGTGATTCCCAAGCTGTATGAAGAATTGTATTGAGTAAGTCTGGGGAGCATTATTATGATAATATGCAGAATGACATCATTCTATTGTGTTGAGTTTGGAAGCAAATTTAAAATCCGTCTGCCTGTGATTATTTTTTTTTAAAGTGCCCTCCTATCTGACAGCCCTGTTGGTGTATTGAGGTTTGGACAGCGATTGAGGATATTGTTGTTAACTGTACAACTCTCGGTACTTGTACCTACAATCTTTACTTTGATCACATTCCCATTGACCCCTTGGTTTTGTTATACAGATGATGTTGATATTGTAATTAACATAGGGTGCTCCAAAGTCCAAGGCAATCTAAGTCGGTCCGAGGCAGGTTAGAGGTATGAAAATGTGAAGGCTTTTGAATATGTAAAGTAGGGGAGAGCAGAGTTCATGAGTCAGACAGGAAGTCATTATTGGATGGCTCATCTGTGTTAGTGAGAGAAATGGATTCTTGTGATTTGGAAGTATGGTGCTGGGTAACATATTTTCAGAAAAGGTGAGTGAATAGTGAACCACTGTGTCTGTGCGGGTGGGAGATTTATGCATCTGATGATGCAACCATTTTCTGAAGTCTTACATTTGAATTTTTCATAGTGCTGACTTAGATTTGAGATTTCATTCTCTAGTGTGACACTGTGGAGTCACATCGAACCCAAACAGACGTCGCGCACTCTGTTCCCCATGAGGATAGTCACTAATTGATGCAGGAGACTGCCAGCTGCCCAAGTCTGAATTCTTGACTGGAAGACAGTGGATATAAGGAGCTCCTTGCGAGTATTTTGGGGAGCAGCACAATTTGTCAGCCGTGACTCAATGGGTAACACTCTCGCCTCCACATCAGAATGTTGGGGGTTCAAAACCCACTCCAGAGACTTGAGCACAAAAATCTGTGTTGACTTCCCAGGGCTGTACTGAGAGGGTGCTGCACTGTCTGAGGTGCTCCGCTGTCATCATTTGGACGGGGTTGAGTTCATGTCAAAGATCCCTTGACACTAATTTAAAGAGGAGAAGGCAGGTTTTCCCCTATACTTTATCTAGCATCATAAAAACAGTAAGAAGTCTTGCAACACCAGGTTAAAGTCCAACAGGTTTGTTTCGATGTCACTAGCTTTCGGAGCGCTGCTCCTTCCTCAGGTGAATGAAGAGGTATGTTCCAGAAACCTATATATAGACAGATTCAAAGATGCCAGACAATGCTTGGAATGCGAGCATTAGCAGGTGATTAAATCTTTACAGATCCAGAGATGGGGTAACCCCAGGTTAAAGAGGTGTGAATTGTGTCAAGCCAAGACAGTTGGTAGGATTTACCAACTTGACTATAAGCTTCTGCTCGGCGATTCTGCGTTGTCGCGCGTCCTGAAGGCCGCCTTGGAGAACGCTTACCCGGAGATCAGAGGCTGAATGCCCTTGACTGCTGAAGTGTTCCCCGACTGGAAGGGAACATTCCTGCCTGGTGATTGTTGCGCGATGTCCGTTATGCTCCTCCTCGTCTGATCCTGTGTATATGGAGAGCTTGTCCATAGGGGATGGCTTCTTTAATGTGTTTAGGGTGGAAGCTGGAGCAGTGGAGCATCGTGAGGTTATCTGTGGGTTTGCGGTAAAACAAAGTGCTGAGGTGACCGTCCTTGATGGCGACGAGTGTGTCCAAGAATGCAACTGATTTTGGAGAGTAGTCCATGGTGAGTCTGATGATTGGATGGAACTTATTGATGTCATTGTGTCGTCGTTTCAGTGATTCTTTGCCGTGGGTCCAAAGGAAAAAAATATCATCTATGTATCTGGTGTATAACGTCGGTTGAAGGTCCTGTGCGGTGAGTAGGTCTTGTTCAAACTTGTGCATGAAGATGTTGGTGTATTGGGGTGCGAATTCGGTCCCCATGGCTGTTCCGTGCGTCTGGAAGAAGAACTTGTCGAAGGTGAAGACGTTGTGATCCAGAATGAAGCGGATGAGTTGCAGAATTGAGTCTGGAGACGAGGAGGAGCGTAACCGACATCTACAGACGTTGAAAGATGCCCTCGTACGAACGGGATATGGCGCTCGACTCATCGATCGACAGTTCCAATGCGCCACACCAAAAAAACGCACCGGCCTCCTCAGAAGACAAACATGGGACACAACCGACAGAATACCCTTCGTCGTCCAGTACTTTCCCGGAGCGGAGAAACTACGACATCTTCACAGCCTTCAACACGTCATCGAAGAAGATGAACATCTTGCCAAGGTCACCCCCACACCCCCACTACTTGCCTTCAAACAACCGCGCCATCTCAAACAAACCATTGTTTGCAGCAAACTACCCAGCCTTCAGAACAGTGACCACGACACCACACAACCTTGCCACGTCAATCTCTGAAGATGTGCCAGATCATCAACATGGATACCACCATTACACGTGAGAACACCACCCACCAGGTACGCGGTACATACTCGTGTGACTCGGTCAACGTTGTCTACCTCATACGCTGCAGGAAAGGATGTCCCGAAGCGTGGTACATTGGCGAGACCATGCAGATGCTTAATAGTGTGTTACCACTCTCTTCCTGATCACACATCACATTGAAACAGCTGCTGCTTGCTTGTTTTCATGTTCATCAAGTATTGGATATGTAAACCTGTATGCTTCCAGACAACATTTTCCACTATCTCTTATACCAACGTTTGTGTTCCAACGTTTGTGTTATGTTATTCACTGTGTGACCTGCACACAGCAACATTTGTGTTGTGCCAACCACCTTAATGTGAGAGACATGTATCAGACTTGCTGATTACCAACTGCCTAATGCAGCTCCTTATGAGGGGCTTTGACCTGGAGGGTGGGTCCTTGAAGAAACTCATTCGCTGTCCAAGGTCCTCATTTCTTCCTCCCTGCAGTTTGTTTTTCCACAAATCCAGCTTCCACTTTAAACCTGGATTTCACATTGGCACAATGTTATTTTCTTTTTTTTTGGTTAACATTCACTAACTTGGGAAACTTAACATGGCACAAAAAAAAATTCAGAACCTGCAGTTATGTAGCCCCTTGGGACATCTCAGTGTTGAACAATGAATTGCTTTTGAATGTAGTCATTGTTGCTTTGCAGGTAAAAGTGCCAGTAAATTCTGAATGTTTAAATGGTGAAAAGATAAATGACCCAGATACATAGAAACAGGAGTAGGCTATTCAGCCCATTGAGCCTGTCCCTCTATTCAATGAGATCATGGCTGATCTGTGAGCTAACAACATACCTGCCTTTGGCCCGTATCCCTTAATGCTTTTACTTATCTCTTTCAGATTTAAAATTAACAGCTGACTGAGCTTCAGCTGTTGTTTGTGGGAGAGAGTTCCCAAACCTCTACCACCCTTTGAGTGAAGAAGTTCTTCCTAACATTTCTCCTAAACGGTCTAGCTCTAATTTTTAGACTATGCCCCCTGGGCTTTAGAATCTCCAACCAGTGCAAATGGTTTATCTTTATTTACCCTGTCTTTCCCTGTTAATATCTTACGTACATCGATCAGATCACCCCATAACTTTCTACATTCTAACAAAAAACGATCTAATTTGAGTAATCTCTCCTTAACTCCTGTAATCCAGGTATAATTTTTGTAAACCTAGTTGCACTCCCTCCAAGGCCAAAATATCCTTCTTAAGGTGTGGTGCCCAGAACTGCTCACAGTGACTGCAAATGGGGGTCTAACCAGGGTTTTCTATAACTGCAGCATAACCCCTGTTCTTTATATTCCGATTCTCCAAATAGAAAGGCTAGCATTCCATGAGCTTTTTTCAGTATTTTCTGCACTTGTTCCTGGCATTTTAAGGACCTATGCACCTGAACCCCCAGGTCTCTTTGGACATCCACTGTACCTCACCTCTTTCCATTTAGAAAGTCCTCTGCTCTATCCTTTTTTGGTCCCAAATGGATGATCTCACACTTGTTTACATTTTAGGTTCCCTGCAAGCTTACTCTCGTACTCTATTTTCCCCCTTCTTAATCAATCCCTTGGTCCTTTGCTGAATTCTAAACTGTTCCCAGTCCTCAGACATGTTATTTTTCTTGGCTAATTTTGTATGCATCTTCCTTGGATTGAATACTATCTTTAATTTCCCTTGTAAGCTATGGATTGGCCACCTTTCCCATTTTACTTTGCCAGAGAGGAATAAACAATTGTTGCAATTTGCCCATGTGCTCCTTAAATGTTTGCCATTGCCTATCCACTGTCATCCCTTTAAGTAACGTTTCCCAACCTATCATGGCCAACTTTTGCCTCATATCATTATAGTTTCCTTTATTAACATTCAGGACCCTAGTCTCAGAATCAACTACTTAAATTCTATCATGTTATGGTCGCATCTACAATGTGCTCCCCTACTTCCTTCAATACCCTTGGATGGAAACAGCCAGGTCCTGGGGATTTGTCACTCTTTAGTTCTGTTAATTTCCTAGATAGTGATGCTGTACTTAATACAATTAACTTAAGTCCCTGTACCCTATTCACTATTAATTTTTGGGACTTCTGGCAAGTTATCCTCTTTTTCTACTGTAAATACTGAGGCAAAGTAATTGTTCAACATGTATGCCATTTCCCCAATATCACTGACAATATCTCCATTTTCAGCTTTTAGTGGGCCTTCATTGTCTCTTTTATATAACTATAATATTTCTTATTGCTTTTGATGTCCCTTGCAAGTTTCCTTTCATAATCCCTTTTATAGCTCTTATAAGCTGCTTCGTGACCCATTGCTGGTCCTTGTACTTATCCCATTTGTCCCATCTGTTATGTCTTACCTTTCTTTTGATTTTACGCTATCCCTAACCTCTAGTTGCCCATGGCTGCTTTTTTTGTGAAGCAGAGCCTTTTCCTCTCTGGAGTAATCTGTTTTGGACGAGGGGTAAATGTTAATGAGGAGACCGGGCAAACTCTTTGGTAATTCTTTGAATAGGAAATGGGAATCTATCCTCCTCAAGCAGCAGATGAGCCCTGGTGAAGTGCTTTGTTTCCATTATTGGCACACTACAATCAGCAGCGCTTAAATATCGTTTCTGTTATATGTTTTAACGGAAGCTTGGTGTTAGAAGGATGGCTGGTCACAAATGCCAATTGAGGAACCCCCCAGCCACACCACTCTTCATGTCGGATCCTTGGTTGTCCAACGGTTGCTAATTATGGTACTCCAATTGTCTCTAGTAGTCTTTCCACAAGGGTTGGTTTAGCACAGTGGGATAAACAGCTGGCTTGTAATGCAGAACAAGGCCAGCAGCGTGGGTTCAATTCCAGTACCAACCTCCCCGAACAGGTGCCGGAATCTGGCGACTAGGGGCTTTTCACAGTAACTTCATTGAAGCCTACTTGTGACAAGCTATTATTATTATAATGCCCTGTCACAGTGGGGCAAGCAAAAAATGAAGACCTCAAGCCAATATGGGACCGAATCTTTGCTGTCAGTGTTATGAAGACATCATGCTCTAACTATCAAGCTAACTAGCTCTTAAAAGGCAGTATGCTGTTTAAAATAAAATGATTGTAAAAATTGCATGAATGATACACATTTGCAAAATCATTAAAGGGTAATCTGAGAACATAGGATTTATGCTGAATGAAGTGTTGAAGCATCTTTAATCAAATTTAGATTTTGAACAGGCATTCAGCAGGTCCTTAGACAAAATTACAGGCTATTGCCATATAGGAACAGGGTTATTTCCTCCACTGAACATTCACTTGTCTTTGTTGTATATCGCTGAAGTCTTTTTTTTAATAAACATTCTATTGAGGTATTTTTGGTATTGTAACAACAACAAAATAAACAATGTACATGAAACTATAAATATAGTGCAAAAGCCGTCTCCCTTCCTTAAAGGTCCCACCTTTTATTAACCCCTACTCTAAGCTAAACTGACCCCCCCCCCCCCACTTCTGCTGACGATTAATTTTCCGCGAAGAAGTCGACGAACAGTTGCCACCTCCGGGCGAACCCTAACAGTGACCATCTCAAGGCGAACTTGATATTTCCCAAACCGAGAAAGCTAGCCATGTCCGAAAGCCAGGTCTCCGACTTCGGTGGCTTTGAGTCCCTCCAAGCTAATAGTATCCGTCTCCAGGCTACCAGGGAAGCAAAGGCTAGAACGTCTGCCTCTTTCTCCTCCTGGATTCCTGGGTCTTCTGACACCCTGAAAATCGCCACCTCTGGACTCAGTGCCACCCTTTTTAACACCGTGGACATGACATGTGCAAACGCCTGCCAAAATACCATGAGCTTCAGACAAGTCCAGAACATGTGGACGTGGTTCGCTGGTCCTCCCGCACATTTTGCACACTTGTCTTCCACCCGAAAGAATCTGCTCATCCAGGCCACTCATGTGAGCCCAGTGAATGACCTTGAATTGTATCAGGCTGAGCCTGGCACATGTTGCGGACGCATTGACTCTACTCAACGCGTCTGCCCATAGACCATCTTCTATCTCTCCTCCCAGCTCCTCCTCCCATTTGCGCTCCAGCTCCTCGGTCTGCGTCTCCTCTGACCCCGTGAGTTCCTTGTAAATGTCAGAGACGCTCCCTTCTCCTACCCACACTCTGGAAGTTACCCTGTCCTGAATCCCCCTTAGCGGTAGGAGCGGGAAAGCTGACACCTGTTTACGTAGGAAGTTCCGCACCTGCAGATACTGGAATTTGTTTCCCCTCGCCAACCCAACCTTCTCCTCCAGCGCCCTCATACTCGGAAAGCTCCCCTCTATAAACATGTCCCCCATCCTCTCAATCCCTGCTCTCTGCCATATCCTGGTCTGAGATTGTGATCACCGAGTACCCCGTGTCCACCACACCTGTCAGTAAGGCCCTGCTCAAAATAAAGAAATCAATCCGGGAGTACACTTTATGCACGTGTGAGTAGAAGGAGAACTCCTTCACCCTCGGCTGCCCAAATCTCCATGGATCCCCCTGCCCTCCTCCCCCATCTGTTCCATGAACCCTTTTAGTTCCTTTGCCATTGCTGGCATCCTGCCCGTTTTCGAGCTTGACTGGTCCAAGCCAGGATCAATAACTGTGTTGAAGTCCCCTCCCATGACCAACCTGTGCGAGTCCAGGTCCGGTACCTTCCCCAGCATCCTCTTTATAACCTCCACATCATCCCAATTTGGCGCATACACATTTATTAATAACCACCTGCACCCCCTCCAGTTTCCCACTGACCATAATGTACTGATCTCTCACATCTGAGACTATTCTACCCGCTTCAAACACCACCCGCTTATTGATCAGGATCGCGACCCCTCTAGTCTTTGAGTGTAGTCCCGAGTGAAAGACCTGACTGACCCAGCCTTTCCTCAGTCTAATCTGGTCAGTGATTCTAAGGTGCGTCTCCTGCAACATTACTACGTCCGCCTTCAGTCTTCTAAGATGCGCAAACACACGTGCCCTCTTGACCGGCCCATTTAACCCTCGGACATGCCAGGTGATCAGCCTAGTAGTGGGTGGGGGGGCTCATTGCCCCTCCCCTTTGCCGATCAGCCATTCCCTTTTTTGGGCCCGCCTTCAGTCCTTGTTTCGCGCATCCACCGGTCCACCCCCAGGCAGTCTCCGCCCCCAACCTCCTCTCTGTCCCATAGCCCAAGACCCTCCCTCGTCAGCAGAACATTTACCCCACCTCCTTAACAACACTCTGTAACCCAACCCCTTTAATAAACCGAACATATGTACATCCCCTACTGCGCTTCCGTGAGCTTGCCCGCCCAGCTAGCTTGGTGGCCTCCATCCCTGGCGCTGGATAGTCTCCCACCTATTGTTACCCCCTCCCGCTCATACAAACATACTCCAACATCAAACAATCCCCACACAATTGCCTGACAGAAAAACACCAAGATCTAAACAAGCGCACCTCTATCCCCCAACAGTGCAAATGAAAACCTTAACTCACTCAGCTCTACCGCTGGTCCCAAATCAATGCAAAAGGCATTACAAACCGCGTCCTCAAAACGAGAAACTTAAAAAAAAAAGAACAGAAAAACAAAAAGAAGAACGTTGCAGCAAAGTTCAAAAGTTCTCTCCACCACCAGTCCTTTCCTTTTCGCGAAGTCCAACACATCCTCAAGCAACTCAAAATAAAAGTACGGTTCCTCTTGCGTGACCCAGAGACGGGCAGGATACAACAGTCCGAACTTCACTTCACCTTTTTCTTAAAAAGATTCGAACTAATCTGGTTGAAGCCTGCTCTTCTCCTGGCCACCTCCACACTCGGGTCTTGGTAAACCCGCAGGATACTGTTGTCCCACTTACAGCTCCGTGTCTGCTTGGCCCACTGTAGATGCGATCCTTATCCAAATACTTGTGGAATCTCACCACCATTGCCCTCGGTGGGGGGGGTCTCCCATTTGCGGCTTCCTCGCAAGTGCTCTGTGAGCCCTGTCCACCTCCAAGGGTCGGGAGAATGTCCCCTCCCCCAGCAGCTTCTCAAACATACCCCCGATGTATGCCCCAGCGTCCGCTCCTTCGGACCCCTCTGGGAGCCCAACGATTCTCAAGTTCTGCCGGCGGGACCTATTCTCTAGGTCCTCCACCTTCTCCAGGAACTGCTTCTGCTGATCTCTCAGTATCCCCACCTCCAACTCCACAGCAGTTTGATGTTCCTCCTGCTCAACCAGCGCCTTCTCTACCTTCTGAATTGCCCGATCTTGGGCGTCCAATCTAAGCTCCAGCCGCTCAATTGACTCTCATCAGGTCCAAGCAGTCCCGTTTCTGCTTAGCAAAGCCTTCCTGAATAACATGCATCAGCTACTCCGTTGACCGCTGAGTCAACAAACCAGAGGTCCGGTCCTCCTCCATGCTGTCTCCTGCTGCAGCTTCAACCCAAGCCTTCTCTGTCTTTCTGTTTCTGCTTTTACGAGCACTTCTAGTCCTTCTCTCCATGCACCGATGTGGGAACTCAGTACACAATTGCCTCTGTCATCAGTTTTACAATTCAAGTCCGGTAGAAAATCAGGGGAAAAGGTCCAAAAGTACGACCAGAGCGGGAGCCACCAAATGTGCAACTTACTCCTTCATAGCTGCCACCGGAAGTTGCTAAAGTAAATCTATAAATCCAAATAGGATTAGTGTTTTGTAAATTTGTGTTGTAACACTTTTAGTTCTGAACAAGAGATGAAGCCACATTCCAGAGTTTGGTCAAATTCTTATCTTGTGACCCAAAATCTGGAACGACCTGAAAACCTGCTGCTTTTGGAGCCTAGGTAGTTTAGCTCAGTTGGCGAGAAGCTGATTTTGTGATGCAGAGTGAGGCTGGCAGTGTGGGTTCAATCCCCGCGCCGGCTGAGGTTATTCATGAAGGCCCCGCCTTCTCAACCTTCTCCTTGCCTGAGGTGTGGTGATCCTCCGGTTAAATCACCACTAGACAGCTCTCCCCTCTCAAAAGAGGAGAGCAGCCTATGGTCATCTGGGACTACAGCAACTTTAGCTTACCTACTGATTTGAATAAAATCTTTTTATGATTTATTTTTTATACCTTGGGTATTCTAAGGACATGTTAGGCTTAGACCCAAAATGCATAAAATCCCCAAATCCAGCACACATTTGATCTTGAGCTTCAGGGTATGGGCTCTGGTACCTGTGTATATCAGATGGATATTAAAGATCCCTTGGTATAAATTGACAGTGAGCAGCTACAGAAGTACCACATTTTATTTAGGAGTGACAAGACAATTCTGGGTACTGATACTAGTTTCAAGAGTGATGCTTCAGGCTCAGATAGCTGTTACCTGAATTCCTTGATGGTTAGATCCTTGAAGTTGTTCCCTGGGGAATAATTGTGTCTGTTCTTGCACAAGGGAATTTGCTTAGTTTTTGGCTACTGAGAACATTGGCCATGCTTTACCAATTCTACTCCAGAGGCTACTGCTGTGCTTTTGGATAATCTGTAATGAATCGAAAATGTACTCTATTGCACACTCCTTATTTGGATATCAGCTTTGTGATACCTGGCAGCTGCACACTTTAACACTTTGTAGGAGTTTAATACATTTTCAAAGCTACAGATCCCCATACCTATCTCGGCACTGATTTGCCTTGTGAGAAGATAGTTTTTTTCCTGAGTTTCCATGGGCAAGGTTCAAGAAGCTTTGGTTTACTTACTATAATCAATCAGTTGACAATATTTCAAAAGGGATCCAATGGTTCTGCTCTCTGCCTCACCATGGAATTTATCTCCTGTTTGCAACCATTTAAAGATCATGTGCCATTAATTTTGAAAGTAACAGGTTAATGCTTGCCGGCCTTTTTATAAAAAAATAAATAAATAAATAAATATATATATATATATATATATTTCAAAAAGGTTGGCCCCAGTTTACTTTTGCAGTGCCACATAATCATGTTACTCACTGATGTATAGGAGTGGCCTGTACTCATAGAATCAGAGAGTCATAAATGTTTACAGCATAGAAACAGGCCCCTTGGCCCAGCTTATCCATGCCGACCAGTTTCTATCACTAAGCTAGTCCCACTTGCCCGCATTTGGCCCATATCCCTCTATACCCATCCTGCCCATGTAACTGTCTTTTTTAAAGGAAAAAATTGTACCCTCCTCTACCACTGCCTCTGGCAGCTCGTTCCAGATGCTGCACCCTCTGTGTGAAACAATTTCCCCTCTGGTCTCTGTTGTATCTCCTTCCTCTCACCTTAAACCTGTACCCTCTGTTTCTAAACTCCTTAAACTTTGGGAAAAGATGTTGAGTATCTACTGTATCTATGCTCCTCATTATTTTATAGACCTCTATAAGATCACCCCTAAGCCTCCTACAATCCAGGGAAAAAAGTCCCAGCCTCTCCTTATAACTCGGACCATCAAGTCCTGGTAGCATCCTCGTAAATCTCTTCTGCACTCTTTCTAGTTTGACAATATCCTTCCTATTAATAGGGTGACCAGAACTGAAAACAGTATTCCATGTGTGGTCTCACTAATGTCTTGTACAACTTCAACAAGACGTCTCCCCTCCTGTATTCAATATTCTGACCAATAAAACCTAGCATGCTGAATGCCTTCTTCACCACCCTGTCCACCTGTGACTGCACCTTCAAGGAGCTATGAACCTGTACCCCTAGATCTCTTTATTCTGTAACTCCCCCCAACTCCCTACCATTAACTGAGTAGGTCCTGCCCTGATTTGACCTACTAAAATGCATTACCTCACATTTATCCAAATTAAACTCCATCTGCCATTCATCGGCCCACTGGCCCATTTGGTCAAGATCTATTGCAATCTTGGAGAACCTTCTTCACTATGCCACCAATCTTGGTGTCATCTGCAAACTTATTAACCATGCCTCCTACATTCTCATCCAAATTCTTAATATAACAAGTAACAGTGGACCGAGCACGATCCCTGAGGCACACCGCTGGTCACAGGCCCCTAGTTTGGAAAATCAACCCTCCATAACCACCCTTTGGCTTTGGTCGGCAAGCCAATTTTGTATCCAATTGGGTACCTCACCCTGGATTCCGTGAGATTTAACCTTTTTGCAACAACCTACCATGCGGTACCTTGTCAAAGGCCTTGCTAAAGTCCGTGCAGACAGCGACTGCTGACTTTCCCCCAATTAGCACTTGCCTGTCTCATATTCATTGTATTGCAACAGTATGTTACATTTCTGTACTATATGTTCTATAGTGTACATTTGCCAGCAGCAAAAATTCTGTAAAATGACTGGATGTGATGTAGCCGTATCTGAAAATGTCCGAAAGAACGAAAACTGGATCTTTGGTTTGAATATGCAAATTAGGAATTATATTTTCAATATATTTGTTCCATTCAATTATTTAAAAAAAAATATCTCTTGTAAATTTAGAGTATCCAATTCAGGGGCAATTTAGCATGGCCAACCCATCTACCCTCAACATTTTTGGGTTGTGGGGGTGAAACCCAAGCAGACAGGGGGAGAATGTGCAAATTCCACACGGACAGTGACCCAGGGCCAGGAATGAACCTGGGACCTCGGTGCCGTAAGGCCGCAGTGCTAACCACTGCATCACCGTGCTGCCCTCCATTCAATTATTTTTAACAACAATCCAAACTTTCAACTTTTCTGTATGCTCTGATTAAAATTAAAATAATACCACCGTTTACTATTTTAAGATTGTGCCTCCTTGTTCTGGATTTCCCCAACCAGGGGAATAGTTACTGTATTTGCTCTATTTGAATAATTCCTTTCTGATTTTAAACATGTTAATTAGATACCCCATAACCATTGAAATTCAGATGGGATTCCCATGGGAAACCTCTCTTTATTTTTCGTGAGGCACTTGTCAAATTAACAAACGTTTTGGTATATTTTGTGTATTCCAAAATGGCCAAAATTGTTTGCTTTCAATTAGTCTATTTGTTTGGATTCTTTGAATGGTGTTGAAGGTAGTGCTATACAATGTTACTGACATTGAATCATAATTTATAAATATATATTGGTATAAAAATAAAATAGTGGGTGAGAAGTTCTGAGCTAAGAAACAAATTCTTCTTTCGTAATAGCATCATTTGATTATTTAGTGGAACATTTGAGAAATGTTTTTAAAAAAGTACTGGAGAATTTCAAGGTGCAATTTAAAATAGTTAATAGAGTTGATATCTTACTGTCTCTTCGTAATGTTGTTTCTCTTCGTCTTCTATCTATCCCATCTTTGCGAGACAATTGTCTGACTCCACCCAAATTTGGCTTGGTAGTAAAGAACCCCTGCACGCACTTCTGTCTGTTCAAGTAACAATCAACCACCTCAAATTGTTGAGGATCCAGACTCGTGAAACATCAGTTTTTTTTTCATCTTTGCAGCATTGGAACAAGCTCCTGGCACAGTTAGAAACTCTGCCAAAATAATTTGTTTCTGGCTCACCAGGTGTAATTTGATAGGGGTAACACTGGTGCATAGTCTGGGTGGAAATCCTGCCTTGCCACACTTGGAAAGATTGCCACTGGTAGAAATTCTTGTCTACCAGCTGTTGATAATGAGTGCAGGAGTTTCCAATTGGATTCATCTGAGGCACAGTGAATAAGGCTTTTCAAGCACAACAGTGAAAGGGCATATTGCCATGAAGTTATAATTTTAACCCCTTTTGAGCAGTGGTAGAAGTTTTTTTTTTAAAAAAAGTACCCTCGACCATTATATAACCAAACCAAGACTGATTTTCTGAAAACGTATGTATCCAAGTAAGCAGAGCTCTAACAAATTTTAATTAGGAAATTTTGCTACAATATTTCTGTTGAGAATTGTATATTCTAATATGATACAATTGATTATTGATAGCTGTCACTGTTCTGCTAGTAAACTAGCTTCTGGGAGATAGGGGACTAGTTTCACCAACAACTATTTTATTTAAAGAATCTCCTGCCAAATTGAAACTGGCTAATAAAATTCAAATTTAACTCTTGATTGAATTTTATGAACATTTCTTGTGTGAAAAGTCTTCAACAGAAAACATAAGTTGCACAGTTCAGGACAGTGTACTTTCAGAAGAACAATGTAAGCAATAAGTGTCTCTTGTTAAAAATGTTTTATTATCCTACTCTGTTTTGCTTAAAATCACATTTAATAGTGATCAGAGAGTTCGAGCTGAATCTAGTCCCAGTGTTGAGATTTTATCTGCTTCATGATTCCATCCATGCATCGGAAGAAGCTGGAGTTATGCCCAGAACAAGTAATATTTTGACAAATAGAAAGTTTTAGTAGCATGCATTTTGCATAGTACTGACATTGACTGCAGCTTTCGATACCAGCATCCCTGACTATTGTGAGCCAGAATTTGGTGGGCGAATAAGAAAGCTGGGCAACATAGATAAAATACAGAACGTTGATATTCTCATCAATCTGAAAATAAAACATCCCCAGAACAAGAGTTAGAAATCTTCTAAAATTGTGTAGTTCCTGCTATGTAGGTACATTTATTCCATCTGAAATGTACATTTATTGCACCATTCATGAACTGCAACCCCAAATGGGAAAACCAAAGTTTATACCCGTCGTTTTTCATGTAGTGAATTCCAGTTATAATGAAGCAATGTGTGTCGTGCTCTGCATGACGAGAGAAGGAATTGTAAATCTTAGGACTCTCTAACCTGTACCACACTTACTCTCACTTTAGAATAGTTGTAGATTGATTCAAGAATTGGATTTTAAAAAAAAGCCAAGATACCAGTGCTTTATATACGCTTTATATGAAGCATGTATTCAGTGTGGGTTGACGCCTATTGTTAGATAGTGTGTAATTGTGAAGCCAGATGTGTGGTTTAGGAAATTAATGCTTTTCAATTATAATTTGACATTGTGATTGTTTGATATGGTGGTTTCTACACTCGGATTGTATAGTGGCGCTCAGAAAACTGGTATTTACTCCATGTCTGCACTAGAATAACACTTGGAACCTGTTCAAAAATGGACTGGTGTTTACTTCAGAACAATAACTAGATCTGATCATTGCAGCATATATACTAGATTGTCTTGCTTTACAACAAAGTTTCAATTAGGATCCATAAGGTGAATTATTAATCTAACCATACAGCCAGTTTCCTGGTATCAACCTACAGTTGTCTGGAGTCTGGTTTGGACATTGATTTGAGAGACATCCTTGCGTCATTGCACAGCAGTGAACTGACTATGTAAGAGCTCCAAAGAACCCATTTTGTGTCTATTTAACTGTCTGAGAAAGGCTGCCATTCGGGTAAAGTGCCGATTTCGGACCAGTTGGGGAAATTATGTATTTATTGTTGACTTTTTTTTAATAAAAAGGATTAGGTCCTAAAAGCAGAATAGAAGGAGCTAGGAAGCAAGTTGAAAAGTAGGACCTCAAAGGAGTTATCTTAGGATTTCTACCAGTGCCACATGCTAGTCAGAGTAGAAACAGTAGGATATATGGGATGAATATGTGGCTGAAAACATGGTGTAAGGGGAAGTGATAGGCAGAGAAATCAAGGGCCAGAATCAGACAAGGAATGTTAAAAGGACCAGCCTTGAGGTTTTGTGCCTGAATGCTTGAAGCATGCAAAATAAAGTGGATGAATTAGTTGCGCATGGATGGAAAGGCACATGATATAGTTGGGATTATGAAGACATGGCTCCAAGGTGACCAAGGATGGGATATTCAGTTTTCAGGAAGAACAGACAGAAAAGTTGGTGGAGTTGCATTGTTGATTTAAAAAAAAAAAATAAAAGGTACTGAAATTGAGATGATGGGGAATCTGTGTGCGTCGAGTTACGAAACACCAAGGAGCAAAAACATTTGTAGGGGTGGTCTATGGACAACCAAACAGTAGTGATAATGTTATAGGAAATCAAGATGCATGTGATAAAGGCAAATCTGCATGTAGTTTGGGTGAGTGAAATTAGTCACAGTACAATAGAGGAGGAATTTCTGGAGTGTATGTGGGATGGTTTTCTGGACCAATAGGGAACAGCTCAACTTGGACTGGGTGTTGTGCAATAAGAAAGGATTAGTTGGCAATCTAGTTGTGAGAGAATCCTTGGGGATGAGTGACCATAATATGATAGCATTCTTTATCAAGGAGAATAATGAAGTAGTTGATTCTGAGACTAGGGTCCTGAATCTCATTAAAGGTAACTGTGATGTATGAGGCATGAGTTGGCTACGATGGACTGGGAAACATTACTGAAAGGAAGGACACTGGACAGGCAATTGCAGGCATTGAAGGAACATATAGATGAACTCCAAAAGTTGTTCTTATTTGGCGCAAGTGTAGAAAGGGAACTGTGGCCAATCCATGGGCGGGATTCTCCCATTCGGCGGCAGAGTATCCACGCCGTCTGAAATGCCATCGCGTTTAATGACAGCGTGAATGGGCCGCTGGGAGTACCGATTCTGGCCCCTACAGGGGGCCAGCACGGCGCTGGAGCGGTTCACGCCGCTCCAGCCTCCCATCCCGGCGCAAACTGTGCGCTGCGGGATTTGTGCATGCGCAGTGGCGTCGGCACCAACCCGCGCATGCGTGGCCGCCCTCAACGTGCCGGCGATGACGCAACATGCACAGGAGTTCAGGGGCCGGCGCGGAAGAAAATAAGCCCGGGGAGCGAGAGGCTGGCCTGCCGATTGGTGGGCCCTGATCGCAGGCCAGGCCCCATCGGAGGCCCCCCTCCGGGGTCAGAGCCCCCACCCCACTGCACAGGTCGCCCCCTGAGTTCCCGCTGGCTACGGCCAGGTGTCGACGGCGGGACTCTGCCTTCTTAGAGCGGCCGCTCGGCCCTTCCGGGCCAGAGAATCGGCGATCTGGCTGCTTACAGTGGCCCGCGACCGGCGGCGAGCCAAACGCGCCAGCGCCAATGGCACTGTTTCTCCACGGAGCGGAGAATCGCGTGCCGGCGTCGGGGTGGCGTGACCTGGTTGCGGAGATTCTCTGGCCTGGCCCCGGGCTGGGAGAATCCCGCCCCCTTGCTTTCAATATTAGAGATAGTATTAGATTCAAAGAGGAAGCATACAAATTAGCAAGAAGAAGGATTGGGAACAGTTTAAAATTCAGGAAAGGCGGACCAAAGGATTGATTAAGAAGGGGAAAATGCAATATGAAAACGATCTAGCAGGGAACGTAAAGACTGACTGTAAAAGTTTTGATAGGTATGTAAAGAGAAAAAGATTGACAAAAACAAATGTAGGCCCTTTACAGTCAGAAACTGGGGAATTCACAATGTGGAACAAAGAAATGGCTGATGAACTACATTTGTACTTTTGTCTTCTCAAAGGAAGACATCGATAATGTACCGGAGGTTCTGAGCAACACACATTTTAGTGAAGAGCTGAAGAAAATCAATATTGGTAGATAAATGGTTTTGGGGAAATTAGATAAATGGTTTTGGGGGAAATTAATGGGAGTGTAGGTGGGTCAATCTCCTGAGATTCTTCATCCCAGAGTAATTGAGGAAGTGGCTCTAGAAATAGTAGATCCATTGGTCATTTTCCAAAATTCTTTAGACTCTGGAATGGTTTCTACTGATTGGAGAGTAGTGAATGTAACCCCGCTATTCAAAAAGGGAAGTGGAGAGGAAACCGGGAACTGCAGGCCAGTGAGCCTAACATCGGTAGTCAGGAAGTTGCTAGAGTCCATTATCAAGGATTTCATAGCACAGCATTTGAAAGTAGTGGTATGATCAGACAAAGTCAGCATGGATGAACGTCTGAGGATCTTGGGATTATATTTATTGGAGTTTAGGAGGTTGAGGGGAGATCTAATAGAAACTTACAAGATAATGAATGGCTTGGAAAGGGTGGACGTAGGGAAGTTGTTTCCATTAGCAGGGGAGACTAGGACCCGGGGGCACATCCTTCGAATAAAAGGGAGTCACTTTAGAACAGAGATGAGGAGAAATTTCTTCAGCCAGAGAGTGGTGGGTCTGTGGAATTCATTGCCACAGAGGGCGGTGGAGGCGGGGACGTTGAGTGTCTTTAAGACAGAAGTTGATAAATTCTTGATTTCTCGAGGAATTAAGGGCTATGGAGAGAGAGCGGGTAAATGGAGTTGAAATCAGCCATGATTGAATGGTGAAGTGGACTCGATGGGCCGAATGGGCTTACTTCTGCTCCTATGTCTTATGGTCTTATGGATTTGCGAAAGGGGAATAGTGTTTGACAAATCTACTGGAATTCTTTTAAGATGTAACTGGTAGCGTTGATCTGGGAGAACCGATGTATGTGGTTTATTTAGAAGGCTCTCAATAAGGTCTTGCATTGCAGATTACTATGTAAAGTTAAAAAGCATGAAATTATGGATAGTGTCTTGAGATGGAATCAAAGCTGGTTAGCAGGCATGAAGCAAAGAGTTGGAATAAATGGGTCTTTGTCTGACTGGCAGGCAATGACTTGTGGGGTAGAGCAGGGATCTGTGCTCGGAACCCAACTGTTCACATTACATATTAATGATTTGGATAAATGTACTATCTTTAGATTTCCAGATGAGATAAAGTTGGGTGGGAGGGTGAGCTGTGAGGAGGATGCAGAGATGCTTCAGTGGGATTTGGACAGACTGAGTGAGTGGCCAAATGCATGGCAGATGCAGTACAATGTGGATAAATGTGAGGTGATCCACTTCAGTAGCAAAAAGAGGAAGGCAGATTATTATTTGAATGGATGTAAATTGAGGGAGGTGGATACTCAGTGAGACCTTGGTGTCCTTGTGCATCAGTCACTAAAAGTAAGCGCGCAGGTACAGCAGGCAGTAAAGAGGACAAATGGTGTTTTGGCCTTCATAGTGAGGGGATTTGAGTATAGGAATAGGGATGTTTTAGTGCAATTGTTTAGGGTGTTGATGAGGCCACACCTGGAGTATTGTGTGCAGTTTTGGTCTCCTTTTTTGAAGAAGGATGTCCTTGCTATGGAGGGAGAGCAGCAAAGGTTTAACAGGCTGATTCCTAGGATGGCGGGACTGTCATATGACGAGAGACTAAAACGGTTAGGATTTTATTTATTGGAGTTTAGAAGAGTAAAAGGGCATCTCATAAAATTCTAGCAGGAAGGGGCAGCACAGTGGTGTAGTTGTTAGCACTGCTGCCTCACGTCACCGAGGTCCCAGGTTCGATCCTGGCTCTGGGCCGCTGTATGTGTGGAGTTTGCACATTTTCCCTGTTTGCATGGGTTTACCCCCCCCCCCCCCCCCCATAACCTAAAGATGTGCAGGGTAGGTGGATTGGCCACGCTAAATTGCCCCCCTTAAATGGAAAAAATGAATTGGACAGCCTAAAGTTATTAAAAATTCTAGCAGGATTAGATGGATAGATTCAGAAAGAATGTCCCTGAAGGTGGAGAGTCCAGAACAGGGGTTCATAGTTTGAGGATATGGTGTAAACCTTTTAGGACTCGGGTGAGGAGAAATTTCTTCCCCCAGAGAGTGGTGAACCTGTGGAATTCTCTGCCACAAAAAGTAGTTGAGACCAAAACGTTGTGCAATTTCAAGACTGAATTAGATACAGCTCTTGGGGTTAAAGGGATATGGGGGAAAGGCAGGATCAGGGCATTGAATTTGATGATTAGCCATGATGATAATGAATGGCGGAGCAGGCTCGAAAGGCTGAATGGCCTCCTCCTGGTTCTATTTTCTATGTATGTTCAGTGATGAACTTTGAATACTTGTTTGTAGCTGTGCCAATTGAAAGTTGTGCATTTTTGAAGTTTGTGGTTGGCAGCCAGTGCTGCAAACGGAATGCTTTGTCTGCATTTATTAAAAAACAATATAATTCTAGCTATGCAGATCTGACAATTGAATCTTCCATAATTTACACCAACAAAAGCAAAGGGTAAGACTTATTATCAGTGTCTCTAAAAAATGACATGACATAATGTGTAATAAGTTCATTGCAGATGTACTCAGTAAACAGAAAAAAAGGTTTTTCGAGGCTTTTCACAGCATACTTAACCAAGGACGTAGTACATGTTTTTAACAGTGTACAGACGCTGTTTGATCATAAAGCTAAATTTTGAGCTCGGGGTATACTCTCCATGGCAATGCTTCAGCTGCCATAGCAGAGTTTGAAATGAAGAATTGTTAGCTTTTAAGTTTGTTCTTTAAGAACCCACACTTTGTTTTTTCCTTCTGCCCTCTCATTAGTTTGATCAACTTTTTATTTAGTTTGCTTTTGGCTCAGTCTGAGTGAGAGAATTTCAAATCAAAATATTAAAATTAGCCAATTGTAAAATCTATACTCTTGTGTTCAAATCTCTGCATTGCCTGCCTGGCCTTTCCTTAATTCTGTAAACTATTTCATGCCTCTAAACATTTGAGATCTCTGCACTCTTGCAATTCTGGCCATTTGAGCCTCCTTGACTTTAATCCCTCTGGGATCTCCTCCTTTAACCCCTTCACCTCTCTTTCAACATTCAAGACCTCTTTCAATGTTCGCTCTCTTTTAACGTTCAAGACCTCTTTCAATGTTCAAGGCTTCTTTAAAGTTTTTGAATATCTGCCCTCTTTTCGTATGATGAGCTTTGGTGTCAAGTTTTGCTTTATAACACCCCTACATAGAGCCTTCTGTCGAAGGTGCTTTGCAAGTGCAAGCTGTTAGAACTTTTGAAAATCTGGGTCTGAGATGCAAGCAAAAGGGCTGAGTAACATTCTGAATATGAAACCAGAGTTATGCTAAGATCTTATTGCTTGACTTGCTCCATTAAACCCTGATTTTGGACTGCTCTGTAAACCCTGTTGAAAACTGGCTGTGCCGTATGACGTTGGTTAAAAAGTTGGATTGAGTCTGAAACGCAGAGGGAAGGTACCACAGATTCACCTGTGGAACATCTGTCCATGCATTTTTCTGATTTACAAATTAGGAGCTAAAACAGGATAATTGTGCTATTCTACAGTAAACAGAAATGTTACACTGAAGAAGAGATGAGAGCTGTTAGCACACTGCTCAATGTCTGTGGTGTGAAGAATTTGCAATTGTTTCATTTTAATCAAAATTTTCACTCTTTGCTCGGTACGATGAGTCCTTTTTAGTTCCGGGAAATGTAAACTTGTAATTAACATCTTGTCAGCTTTGTTTACCAGTAGTTGGTGATAATGTGACACTGAATCAGAAAGCCAGGGTTTAAAGCCTCACTCCAGTATTTGTATACTTGGAGCCGGAGGAGGCCATTCGGCCCTCTGTGGTTTGTTCTGCAATTTAAATGGATCATAACTTCTATTCTATATCTCTTTAGGCCATTCACTAATAATTTATCAATTTCTGCTTCGAAATTTTAAATTGAAGTGCAGCCTCATCAGCCTTAGGGAGTGATTTATAGATTCCCACTACCTCTTGTCACTCCTGAATGACAATTCTAATTTTAAGATGCCTTCACCAAAGGAAATAGTTTTCATCTTTTTAAATTCCTCAAACAGATAATTCCCAACCTTCTAACCTTGAGGGATTACAATGTAGGTTTATGTGACCTGCCCTTATAATTTAACCCGTTAACCCTCTGCATCATTTTTGTGAATCTGTGGTGTACCGCCTCTATATGTGTCCTAAACATTTCCACCCAAAGCTGAAGGCAGTACTCCAGATGGCATTTGACCAAGGCTCTGTACAGTTGAAGCCTCACTTCCTGACTTCTTTTGAAACCTCAATGCCAACACTCCATTGGCCTTTTATACTTTTTGTAGGGCTGAGTTGGTCACTGATTCAAATGAAGAACTAATTGAAAAGAATGTCTGACATGAATTGATTCATGAGCTGGAATTTCATGGAAATAAATGAAACTTGGACTGTCTTCTTCTGTGATGTTGATGATGCTGCTCTTGACCTGACCACCTATTGTCTAGGCTTTTGGTCACTTTTGTACTAGCATATATATCAAAACCATAAATGACTGAGATTTTTAAAAATGCATTCAAGGGATATGGGTGTGATCGACTAGGCCAGCATTTATTGCCCATTCCACATAGTCATTGAGGAAGTGCTAATGAGCTGTCTTCATGAACTGCTGCAGTCCATGTGGTTCAGGTACCCTCAACAGTGCTTTTTGGGAGGGAGTTCCAGGATTTGGAATCTGTGATAGTGAAGGAAAGTCGATTTTATATTTCTAAGTCAGGGTGGTGAGTGACTTGGAGGGAAACGAGCAGGTGGGGTTCCCATGTATCTGCTGCCATTGTCTTCTAGATCAGTGTTTTTCAAACTTTTTTTTTCCCCATGACCATTTTTGCCAACCGGCCAACCTTCGCGACACACCACTTTCGCTCCCCTTTAATGTGAAAGAGGAGCATCTCAGGGTTCAAAGGAGGAGAGGGCAATGCGCATATCAGGTGCAGAGTTCAGCCAGTTCCTTTGTGCTGTCTTCATCTTTATGAGAATGGAAAATCCAACCTCTTACTTGTAGGTCGTCATGAAGGACAATAGCAACAAAATGTGTGTTTTACTTAGCACTGGATACTCTTGGGAGATGCTACACTAGAATGCTGACAGCCTCATGTACTTTTGGGGTGTTTTTAACATGGGTTAGCTACAGCAGTGTAGTATTTTCAGACCATAAGACCTAGGAGCAGAATTTGGCCACACGGACAATTGAGTCTGCTCCGCCATTCAATCAAGGCTGATATTTTTCTCATCCCCATTCTCCTACCTTCTCCCCATAACCCCTGATTCCCATTTTGATCAAGAACCTATCTATCTCTGCCTTCAAGACACTCGATGATTTGACCTCCACAGCCTTCTGTGGCAGAGAGTTCCACAGACTCGCCACCCTCTGGCTGTAGAAATTCTTCCTCATATCTGTTTTAAAGGATCATCCCTTCAGTCTGAGGCTGTGCCCTCGGGTTCTAGTTTTTCCTACAAGTGGAAACATCCATTCTATCCAGGCCACGCAGCTGTAAGTTTCAATGAGATCCCCCCTCATCCTTCTGAACTCCACTGAATACAGACCCAGAGTCCTCAACCATTCCTCATGTGACAAGCTCTTCATTCCAGGGATCATTCTTGTGAACCTCCTCTGGGCCCTTTCCAAGGTCAGCACATCTTATCTTAGATATGGGGCCCAAAACTGCTCACAATACTCCAAAAAGGGTCTGGCCAGAGCCGTATACAGCCTCAGTAGTACAACCCTGGTCTTGTATTCTAGCCCTCTTGACATGAATGCTAACATTGCGTTTGCCTTCTTAACTGCCGACTGAACCTGCACGTTAACCTTAAGAGAATCGTGAACAAGGATTCCCAAGTCCCTTTGTGCCTTTCCTAAGCATTTCCCCATTTAGAAAATAGTCTATGCCTCTATTCCTCCTTCCAAAGTGTATAACCTCACACTTTTCCATATTGCATTTCATATATTGTACCAATATCCTGGGGGGGAAATTTGCTAATGCTCTTCGGGAGGGTTTAAACTAGTTCAGCAGGGGATTGGTAACCTGAATTGTAGCTCCAGTATACAGGAGGTTGGGAGTAGTGAGGTCAAGAGTAAGGTTTCAAAGTTGCAGGAGTGTACCGGCAGGCAGGAAGGTGGTTTAAAGTGTATCCGGAATAAGGTGGGTGAACTTGCGGCATGGGTTGGTACCTAGGACTTCGATGTTGTGGCCATTTCGGAGACATGGATAGAGCAGGGACAGGAATGGTTGTTGCAGGTGGCGGGGTTTAGATATTTCAGTAAGCTCAGGGAAGGTGGTAAAAGAGGGGGACGGGTGGCATTGTTAGTCAAGGACAGTATTACGGTGGCAGAAAGGACGTTTGATGAGAACTTGTCTACTGACGTAGTATGGGCTGAGGCTAGAAACAGGAAAGGAGAGGTCACCCAGTGGGGGTGTTCTATAGGCCTCCGAAAAGTTCCAGAGATGTAGAGGAAAGGATTGCAAAGATGATTCTGGATAGGAGCAAAAGCAACAGGGTAGTTGTTATGGGGGAACTTTAACTTTCCAAATATTGACTGGAAACGCTATAGTTCGAGTACTTTAGATGGGTCCGTTTTTGTCCCATGTGTGCAGGAGGGTTTCCTGACACAGTATGTAGATAGGCCAATGAGAGGCGAGGCCATATTGGATTTGGTACTGGGTAATGAACCAGGACAGGTGTTAGATTTAAAGGTAGGTGAGCACTTTGGTGATAGTGACCACAATTTGATTATGTTTACTTTAGTGATGGAAAGGGATAGGTATATACCGCAGGGCAAGAGTTATATCTGGGGGAAAGGCAATTATGATGCGATGAGGCAAGACTTAGGATGCATCGGATGGAGAGGAAAACTGCAGGGGATGGGCACAATGGAAATGTGGAGCTTGTTCAAGGAACATCGACTGCATGTCCTTGATAAGTATGTACCTGTCAGGCAGGGAGGAAGTGGTCGAGTGAGGGAACTGTGGTTTACTAAAGCAGTCAAAACATTTGTCAAGAGGTAGAAGGAGGCTTATGTAAAGATGAGACATGAAGGTTCAGTTAGGGTGCTCGAGACTTACAAGTTAGCTAGGAAGGACCTAAAGAGAGAGCTAAGAAGAGCCAGGAGGGGACATGAGAAGTCTCTGGCAGGTAGGATCAAGGATAGCCCTAAAGCTTTCTTTAGATATGTCAGGAATAAAAGAATGACTAGGGTAAGAGTCGGGCCAGTCAAGGACAGTAGTGGGAAGTTGTGCGTGGAGTCCGAGGAGATAGGAGAGGCGCTAAATGAATATTTTTCGTCAGTATTCACACAGGAAAAAGACAATGTTGTCGAGGAGAATACTGTGATTCAGGCTACTGGACTAGAAGGGCTTGAGGTTCATAAGGAGGAGATGTTAGCAATTCTGGAAAGTGTGAAAATAGCCAAGTCCCCTGGGCCGGATGGGATTTATCCTAGGATTCTCTGGGAAGCTAGGGAGGAGATTGCTGAGCCTTTGGTTTTGATCTTGAGCCTTTGGCTTTGATCTTTAAGTCATCTTTGTCTACAGGAATAGTGCCAGAAGACTGGAGGATAGCAAATGTTGTCCCCTTGTTCAAGAAGGGGAGTAGAGACAACCCCGGTAACTATAGACCAGTGAGCCTTACTTCTGTTGTGGGCAAGGTCTTGGAAAGGTTGATAAGAGATAGGATGTATAATCATCTGGAAATGAATAATTTGATTAGAGATAGTCAACACGGTTTTGTGAAGGGTAGGTCGTGCCTCACAAACCTTATTGAGTTCTTTGAGAAGGTGACCAAACAGGTGGATGAGGGTAAAGCAGTTGATGTGGTGTATATGGATTTCAGTAAAGCATTTGATAAGGTTCCCCACGGTAGGCTATTGCAGAAAATACGGAGGCATGGGATTCAGGGTGATGTAGCAGTTTGGATCAGAAATTGGCTAGCTGGAAGAAGACAAAGGGTGGTGGTTGATGGGAAATGTTTGGACTGGAGTTCAGTTACTAGTGATGTACCACAAGGATCTGTTTTGGGGCCACTGCTGTTTGTAATTTTTATAAATGACCTGGAGGAGGGCATAGAAGGGTGGGTGAGTAAATTTGCAGATGACACTAAAGTCGGTGGAGTTGTGGACAGTGCGGAAGGATGTTACAAGTTACAGAGGGACATAGATAAGCTGCAGCGCTGGGATGAGAGGTGGCAAATGGAGTTTAATGCAGAAAAGTGTGAGGTGATTCATTTTGGAAGGAATAACAGGAAGACAGAGTACTGGGCTAATGGTAAGATTCTTGGCAGTGTGGATGAGCAGAGAGATCTCGGTGTCCACGTACATAGATCCCTGAAAGTTGCCACCCAGGTTAAGAGGGTTGTTAAGAAGGCGTACGGTGTGTTAGCTTTTATTGGTAGAGGGATTGAGTTTCGGAGCCATGAGGTCATGTTGCAGCTGTACAAAACTCTGGTGCGGCCGCATTTGGAGTATTGCGTGCAATTCTGGTCGCCGCATTGTTGGAAGGATATGGAAGCATTGGAAAGGGTGCAGAGGAGATTTACCAGAATGTTGCCTGGTATGGAGGGAAGATCTTATCAGGGAAGGCTGAGGGACTACATGAATAGGATGGGAATAGAGGGATACGGACCCAGGAAGTGTAGAAGATTGTAGTTTAGTCGGGCAGCATGGTCGGCACGGGCTTGGAGGGCCGAAGGGCCTGTTCCTGTGCTGTACATTTCTTTGTTCTTTGTTGACTTGAGGCTGTTTTCATTAGAGAGAAGAAGGTTAAGAGGTGACTTAATTGAGGCATACAAGATGATCAGAGGATTAGATAGGGTGGACAGTGAGAGCCTTTTTCCTCGGATGGTGATGTCTAGCACGAGGGACATAGCTTTAAATTGAGGGGAGATAGATATAAGACAGATGTCAGAGGTAGGTTCTTTACTCAAGAGAGTAGTAAGGGCGTGGAATGCCCTGCCTGCAACAGTAGTGGACTCGCCAACACTAAGGCCATTCAAATGGTCATTGGATAGACATATGGACGATAAGGGAATAGTGTAGATGGGCTTTAGAGTGGTTTCACAGGTCGGCGCAACATCGAGGGCCGAAGGGCCTGTACTGCGCTGTAATGTTCTATGTTCTATTTCCCACTTTATCCACTCTCCTAGCCTGTCCAAATCATTCTGCAGCCCCCCTGCTTCCTGTCCCTCCACAGATCTTTGTATCATCTGCAAACTTAGCAACAGTGCCTTCAGTTCCTCCTTCCGTTCATTAATGTATACTGTGAAAAGTTGTGGTGCCAGCACAGACCCAAGAGGGTACACCACTAGTCACCGGCTGCCATCTTGGAAAAGACCCCATTGTCCCCACTCTCTGTCTTCTGCCAGTCAGCCAATCCTCTATCCATGCCAGGATCTTACCCTTAACACCATGGGCTCTTAACTTATTTAACAGTCAAAGGCCTTCTGGAAATCTAAATAAATCACGTCCACTGGTTCTCCTTTGTCTAACTTCCTCTTTACCTCCTCAAAGAACTCTAACGGATTTGGATGACATGACCTCCCTTTGACAAAGCTGTGCTGACTCAGTCCTATTTTATCATGCACTTCCAAGTACTCTGCAATCTCATCTTTAATAATGGACTGTAAAATCTTACCAATGACCGAAGTCAGGCGAACCGGCCCATGATTTCCTGTCTTCTGCCTTCCTCTCTTAAAAAGTGGTGTTACATTAGCCAATTTCTAGTCCTCTGGGACCCTTCCTGCCTCCAATGATTCCTGAAAGAGCACCACCAATGCCTCCACAATCTCCTCAGCTCACTCTTTTAGAACCCTGGGGTGTAGTCCATTTGGTCCAGGTTGATTTATCCACCTTCAGATCATTCTGTTTCAAACTCCACCCACTCTTCACCAAATTACCACACTCCTGCAAGTTATAAGGTTTCAAACCTCACTCACTCAGGCTGTCTCTACTTCGCGTCGGCAAAGCTTACTGAATGTGCGCTTTATGCCTCTCTTCGATAGCACCCAGCTAAACTGAGTTGACCCTCATTAGCTAAGTTTCAAACAGAAGATTGCAATTTACACCTTTGCCTCTAATCAGGTTTCAGCTGATTGACAAATAACTGCCACTCAGCAATTAGGGTGGGGGCAGCTCCAGCTAACTAGTCCACTTAACTTGTAACTGAACAGGAAAATTAAATCCACCACTTGCCTCTTTCAAAATCTGTACTTCCCTGCAGAAAACACCCATGGGCTTTGCATTTTTATTTGCATTTGCACAATTGACAAAACCATACCTCCAGAAATTATTTTTATACTGCTTTGTGATGCACGATCAATGACCACTAAAGCGAGGTTGTAGTCCAACTGAAGGCTTTAATAAGCTAGATGTTTCCCCCAGCAGCTCAGGTACAGAATGAGGGCTGCTGGGGCGGCACGGGTTCTTATACCCTGCCTATCAGGGCGGAGCTATTATACACTCCAGCCAATAGCAAGCATACAGGTTCTACCAATGGTACTTTAGCCTCTCAAGTACCGTAATACCTGTAATACCGCATTCACCCCCTGTTTTAAAAAAAAATGTTCGGCGGGGGTGGTGGCCAGAAACTACAAAACATAACAACATGGTATAATTAGTTATGGAGATACCGTAATACCTCCGTACAGTGTTTAGTAACTATTTACAAGTCATTTAGCTATGTACATTTGGTGGTTTATATTAACCGATTACAGTTAAAATGAAGCAATCAGTTGATCGGGGGCCCTGGTCGTCATCTGTGATCGTCGGAGCCTCGGTGGTGATTCCGGTGGAGGCTCGGGCATCTGTGACTCCGGGAGTGTGGCTTCGATCTCCATGGCAGCTTCGTCACCCCTAGGAGGCGCTAGTGGAGAAAATAGCTGACCTGGGAAGGGAGCGCCTCCGGGGAGCGTCGGTGGGTGGGGGGGCCTAGACGGGGGCGGCGGAAGGACCGATACTCCTGTAAGGTGCTGCGGTGGAGGGGAGGGTGGGACTGGTGGCTGGAATGTGCGTGGAGTTCCGGTGGGCGCCAGGTCCCGTAGGGAGACCGTATCTAGTCGACTGTTGGGGTACGCCATGTAGGCGTACTGGGGGTTAGCATGGAGCAGATGGACCCTCTCGACCAACGGGTCCGACTTGTGCGCCTACATGTGTTTTCGGAGCAGGATGGGTCCGGGTGCTGCCAGCCAGGTCGGGAGTGAGGTCCCAGAGGAGGACTTCCTAGGGAAGAAAAGGAGACGTTTGTGAGGTGTCTGATTGGTGGTTGTACAAAGCAGTGACCGGATGGAGTGGAGGGAATCCGGGAGGACGTCTTGCCAGTGGGAGACTGGGAGGTTCTTGGACCGTAGGGCTACTAGGATGGTCTTCCAGACCATTCCGTTCTCCCTCTCTACCTGTCCGTTACCCCGGGGGTTGTGACTGGTCGTCCTGCATGAGGCGATGCCCTTGTTGAGCAGGAATTGACGCAGTTCGGCGCTCATAAAGGAGGACCCCGTATCACTGTGTATGTAAGCGGGGAACCCGAACAGTACAAAGATGCTATGGAGGGCCTTGATGACGGTGGTGGCGGTCATGTCGGGGCAGGAGATGGCGAATGGGAACTGGGAGTACTCGTCAATCACGTTCAGGAAGTACGTGTTGCAGTCGGTGGAGGGGAGGGGGCCTTTGAGGTTCATGCTGAGGCGTTCAAAGGGACGGGAAGCCTTTATCAGGTGCGCTCTCTCTGGCCGGTAGAAGTGTGGTTTGCACTCCACGCAGATTTGGCAGTCCCTGGTGGCAGTCCTGACCTCCTCGATGGAGTAGGGCAGGTTGTGGGTCTTGACGAAATGGAAAAAGCGAGTGACCCCCGGGTGGCAAAGGTCCTCGTGGAGGGCTCGGAGGTGGTCCACTTGTGCGGTGGCACACTTGCCATGGGACAGGGCGCCAGGAGGCTCATTTAGCTTCCTGGGACGATACAAGATCTTGTAGTTGTAGGTGGAGAGTTCGATCCTCTACTGCAAGATCTTGTCATTTTTTATCTTGCCCCGCTGTGCATTATCGAACATGAAAGCAACCGACCGTTGGTCCGTGAGGAGAGTGAATCTCCTGCCGGCCAGGTAATGCCTCCAATGTCGCACAGCTTCGACTATGGCCTGGGCCTCCTTTTCGACTGAGGAGTGGCAGATTTCAGAAGCATGGAGGGTACGGGAGAAGAAGGCCGCGGGTCTGCCCGCTTGGTTGAGGGTGGCCGCCAGAGCTACGTCAGATGCATCGCTCTCGACCTGGAAGGGAAGGGACTCGTTGATGGCATGCATCGTGGCCTTTGCAATGTCTGCTTTATTGCGGCTGAAGGCCTGGCGGGCCTCTATTGACAGGGAAAAACTGGATTGGATCAGGGGACGGGCCTTGTCTGCATAGTTGGGGCACCCGCTGGGCGAACTAGCTAAAAAACCCTAGGCAGCGTTTCGGGGCCTTAGAGCAGTGAGGGAGGGGGAACTCCATAAGGGGGCGTTCAGGGTCGGGGCCTATAACTCCATTTCGCACTACGTAGCCGAGAATGGCTCGACGGTTGGTGTTAAACACGCATTTATCCTTATTGTATGTTAGGTTAAGGATTTTAGCGGTCTGGAGAAATTTTTGGAGGTTGGTGTCGTGGTCCTGCTGGTTGTGGCCGCAGATGGTGACATTATCGAGATACGGGAATGTTGCCCGTAAACCGTACCGGTCAACCATTCGGTCCATCACGCGCTGGAAGACCGAGACTCCGTTAGTGACACCAAAGGGAACTCTTAAGAAGTGATAGAGCCGCCCATCTGCCTCGAAGGCAGTGTATTTGCGGTCACTAGTGCGGATGGGGAGCTGGTGGTAGGCGGACTTGAGATCCACCGTGGAGAAGACCATATAATGCGTGATCCTGTTTACCAGGTCGGATATGCGGGGGAGAGGTTACGCGTCCAGCTGCGTAATCCTGTAGATGGTCTGACTGTCGGCGATGACCATCCTATGCTTCTCCCCGGTCTTTCCCACCAGTACTTGATCTCTCCAGGGGCTGTTACTGGCTTGAATGACCCCTCCCCTCAGTAGCCGTTGGACCTCTGACCTAATAAAGATCCAGTCCTGGGCACTGTAGCGTCTGCTCCTGGTGGCGACGGGTTTGCAATCTGGGATGAGGTTTGCAAACAGGGAAGGCGGGTCGACCTTAAGGGTTGTGAGGCCGCAGACAGTAAAGGGGGGTATAGGGCCGCTGAATTTGAAGGTCTGACTTTGAAGGTTACACTGGAAGTCTAAACCCAGGAGTGTAGCCGCGCAGAGGTGGGGAAGGACGTAGAGACGGAAATTTTTGAACTCCCTTCCCTGGACTGAGGGGTTTGCTACACAAAACCCCTTTATCTCCACTGAGTGGGAACCGGAGGCTAGTGAGATTTTTTGATTAACCGGGTGGATGAGGAGGGAACAGCCCCTTACCGTGTCGGGGTGTATGAAGCTCTCCGTGCTCCCAGAGTCAATTAGGCAGGACGTCTCGTGCCCGTTGATTAAACCGGTCATCGTAGAGGTTGAGAGTGTTTGAGGTCGAGACTGATCCAGCGTCACCGAGGCCAATCGCAGTAGTTGGGAATTCTGTTCTGGCAGTGTGTGGTCGGCCAAGCTGGGGTCCTGGGGGTTCATCCAGTATGGCGTCTCCCATAGGTCGCACATGACCAGGGGTGCACAAAATGGGGGCGCCCATCCCTCAAGCGTAGCATCCGCGGAACAAAATGGCGGCGCCAGGAGTCCGCACGTGGCCCTGGGATATGGGGGTGGCGGCGACCGCTGGCCGCACAGGGCCCGTGGAGAAGTTTGTGGTGGCGGTCCGGATTCGCCGCTAGAGACCACGGCCACCGCTCGGGCCTGACATACCCCCACAAAATGGCCTTTTTTGCCGCATCCCTTGCAGGCGGATGTGCAGGCCGGGCAGCGCTGGCGGGGGTGCTTGGCCTGCCCGCAAAAGTAGCAGAGGGGCCCCTCGGGGTTGCCAGGCCTCTGTGCAGCGCAGGCCTGTGGGGGAACGGGGTAAGTCTTGGGGTCGGCTGCTGCGGGATTCCACGCTGCCCAGGGGGCTGCCGCGCGGTCGGGGACATAGGCGCGGGCGTTCCTGAGACCCAGGGTGTCCTTCTCTAACAGGCGCTGGTGGATTTGTGACGAAAGCATACCTGCCACGAAAGCGTTCCAGACTAAGAGTTCTGTGTGTTCGCTCGCCGAAACCTGCGGGCAGCCGCAGCTTCTTCCCAGCACCAGGAGTGCGCGGTAGAATTCCTCCAACGATTCCCCAGGGGTTTGTCGCCTTGTTGCAAGCAGGTGCCGGGCGTAGACCTGGTTTACCGGGCGAACATAGTGTCCTTTTAGCAGCTCAATTGCTGCATCGAAGTCTTCCGCTTCCTCGATGAGGGTGTAAATCTCATTGAGTGCAGGACGTGCAGTTTCTGCTCTCCCGTGGGTACGTTTTTGGCCGACTCGAGATACCCTTTAAAGCACGCCAGCCAGTGCTTAAAGATTGCTGCTGAGTTCGCCGTGTGGGGGCTAAGTTGCAGACACTCCAGCTTGATTCGGAGCTCCATCCTTTCTTAAAAATCTAGCTTATTAAATTGATACACGATCAATGACCACTAAAGCGAGGTTGTAGTCCAACTGAAGGCTTTAATAAGCTAGCTGTTTCCCCCAGCAGCTCAGGTACAGAATGAGGGCTGCTGGGGCGGCACGGGTTCTTATTCCCTGCCTATCAGGGCGGAGCTATTATACACTCTAGCCAATAGCAAGCATACAGGTTCCTCCAATGGTACTTTAGCCTCTCCGGTACCGTAATATCTATAATACCACACTTTGTTCCTGAGTTAAGTTTCTTCTTTGTAGGCTGAGCTCCAGAGGCCCTGAAGCTCGGTACAGAGCTTGCACTGGCACTGGTCTGTCCTGCCCTGGACTCCTGAATAGCTCTCTCCAGTCGATTCTGATGTGAGATCCTGTCCAATAGGTAACCTGCTTAGTCTCTGGCTGTCTCTTACTTTTGAGAAAATCATTAATCCTGTCATTTCACTTGCCTTGCTTGCCACTAGCTGGAAAATGGAAGCACCACTGCTCTGTGATTTGGTGGCAAATGCAAGTACCTGGAGGGTTGTACAGGGTGTGTGATCTGTTCTCTGCTGCCGCCTCTGGCCAGAAGATGCCACACAGCCTCCTTTATTTCCATTTAAAAGGTTGCAGCGGCCGCCTTTCTCAATGTAGAAGCCAGTAGCGGCTGTTGGGCGCTTCTCCCGTGATCGGGACCAACTCGGGAACGTGCGACCAATCGCTCCACAATCCTCTTGACACCTGCTGGGTCGCTGTTCTAGATGACCCTTGTCTTTCAAGGCCCACTTAAACAAGAAAGCTATGGTAGCACTTCAATGTAGATCCGAGTGCTGTACTGTCAGAAATGCTAACTCTCCCCGTGAGGCTTTTAAATCAACTCTTATTTACCCCTCGTTGAATGTAAAAGATTCCCTGGCAGAGTTTAAAGAACAATCGAGGCGTTCTCCCACTCATTGGAAGCAAACAATTGGAAGCATAAAATTTCTCAAAAAAAAGTCTGTTTATTTATTAGCTCTTAAAAATAGACTTAAATTTGCTGTGAAGCTGTACGAGATGTTTATGAACTATCACACTATATAGAGTATACAGATATAATTTTGTTTATTCGCTCTGAATTGCAACATGTACTTTTAATGAAACTGCAGTTGCAAGCTGTCAAAACTCCTAGTTCCAATTCCAATTTTGACACTTTTTAGCCTTTGTACCTTTTTCCCTAGCTATAATAATTTATTATATATCCAAGCAGATTTAAAGCTCCATTATATAAAATAACTTTCTTTGAAACTAGTATTTACCCATTCATCTATTTTGAATTCTTCAAATATGGGTGAAGCTTACAACGAGAAATATGAAGGAGAAAAATAACAAATACTGGAAATCTGGAACAAAAATACAAATTACTTAATCCACAGCAGGGCCAGTCCCGTATGTAAAGAGGAAACACATGTACCTTTTCACTAGAGGTCATTCATCAAAGCTTTAAAACTCTGTATAAATGAGACGCAGTCATGTAGACTTTTCAGGATTGAATTGTGGTTGGTGTGACAAATTGACCTGAGATTTGGGTCAGAAGTTGTGAATTTAATCCTCCTCCTAGATTCTGACTATATTATCTGGCCAAGCATTCCAGCTCACTGCTGCATCACTGTCAAGCCATCCTTTGGAAGAAATGTTAACTTGTTCAGGTGGATGTCAAAGATGCCATCAGATGAGGGAGTTGTGGTATCCTGAGCAACAGTGCTCTGTTCATCTCATAGTTTTCTGGGACATTGCTTGCACAAAATGACTGTTATGTTTGCATGTTCAACAGGTGATGCATTCCAAGAGACACAGATAGCATTTTGATGTTGTGACAAATGTGCTCTACAATTGCAAGTCTCCCTTTTGTTATGGGGCCTGGACCAGAACCCTGATATTTTTTTTTCTGGTGGGATTCTGGATGAGAACCCAACTTTTAACTTTGGAAAATTGTGAGGAAATGTTACTGATCCAGTGATAACACTGATTAGCAGACAGCTTTTATGGTAAAACAAGCTTTAAATTAAACACAATAGCAACAAAGAAATAGCTTTCCATTAATAATTACCACCTCTTAACTTGCTTCCTGAAACCTGATTCTACATTCCAATTAAGCAAACCCAAATATTTTAAATACCGCTTGTTTATATTTGTTCAAAGCCTTTTAGAGCGAGAGTCCTTTTAAGAGCAAACTGAGCCATGTTGTCCAGCTTGGTGTTCCAGAAGCAACTGACAAACCTGGCCCCTCCCATTAACAATGCCTCCTGCAATCCAAAAGGCTACCACATTTTCATTTCCTAGTGTCTAGTTACGAAAGGTTACACTACCCCGGCATAAATCAATGATACACTCCCTTTGTAATCACAGCAAAAACATCAAATACAAACTTTGAAATAAGAGCATTTCTCACATCCGTCACATTTTACATGAAGGTCACCTATTACCATTTGATTTTATAACTTACAAATGGCTTGTTTTCTATTTGTTTCCTGGGTACAGTCTAATTTTGTGTACTTATTCAAGTTAGCTATTGCAGAAGATTGAATAAAATGTGAACATTTTTTGTTTGCACCTAAGACATTCTGAAATGTGAAAGAATGTGTTTTGTGCACCAGCTAACAAGTGATAGGATGTTGATTCGGGTTTACAGTTTGCTCACATAACAAGTCATTTGCCTTGTGTGATTATCCTGAAGGAGGGATAGACTTACACGAGAAGTACTTCAGAGAAGGTTCTTGAGCCTGATTCCTGGAATGAAGCGATTCTCTTAAGAGGCAGGGTTGGGCTTAGATTCACTGGAGTTTGGAAGGTGATCTTATTGAAACATATAAGACTGAGGGGGTTGACAGGGTGTCTGCTGCGACCATGTTTCCTCTTGTGGGGAATATAGAACAAGGACGCGCAGTTTTTAGAATAAGGGGTCACCCATTTATAATGGATATGAGGAGGAATGTTTTCTCGGAAGGCGTTGGTCTTTGAATTCTCTTCCACAGAGAGCAATGGATGCTGGGTCATTATCGAACTCCGCTTGTTCATGTTCAGAATTTTGATCTAAAAGGGAGTCGCGTGTTCTGGGGACGTGCAGAAACGTGGAGGTAAGGCCACAATCAGTTCAGCCATGATCTTGTTGAATAATGGAGGAGGCCTAATGAGCTGAATGGTCTATTCCCAATTCTTATGATCTTTCGATCTTATTCTCGATTCGCTGTGGAAAGCAGCCAGCATACATCATACTGACTGTTTCGGTTGTAATCTTGCTGGCCTGAGCCTCCTTTGGGACCTAAAAGAGGATGAATATGTTTCTGTTAAACTACAATAAAAAAAATAAAAATAAATGGGTTTTAATATATACTGTCGGAAATTCCAATATTTTTGATCAATTTTGCATCATTTGTTAGCTTCCTATCTTAAGGAATAGAAACTTGTGGTAAATCAAATAAATCCAATATCTTTGGTTGCAAGAGTGAAGTTCAGTAACTTAGAAATTCTATTGGAACTCGGAGAGCAGCTTTTTATTTTTGACTGCTTTGACATGCCTCTTTTATGTTGGTGTTTGGCCTTTTGGTAGGTGCAGTTAGCATGGTAATATTAGTAACATTTGAAGCATGTTGAAGAAAATAGATAATTGAAGTGTACTGTTCCATGTACTTGTGTCACAATGCATGTGTGTCACAATGAATGTGTCACAGTGCATTATCTCCACTTAGATTATTGCAATTGCAAGTTCTTTTGGGAGAACATCACTAGTTTGTTGCTTTCTGTTTGAACTCGTCTGCAAATTGTTAGTTCACCAATTTAGAGTAACTTCCAGCCCAAGAGCCTCATTATTAGGTAGGTAGAAAGAGTTGAGTTGCAGTTTAGAGATTTCTTTAAATCTAGAATCATCATTTCTCATCGAAAAAAAGACAACCCTCAATTCCACGAACTGGAGAAACTACCGTCTTTTCTCAAACTTTCCTAATTCTTCCATGTCTCTGAATGTCTTTTTGCTCCCCAAATCCATGCCCATCTTTCCCAGTACTCCTTGTTTAAATGCCTTCAATCAGGAATCTGGCTCTGCCACAGTAGCAAAGCAGCTCCAATCAAATTTATAAATGGCAGTTTGTGTTGTTGACAAAGATGAACAATCATTCCTCGTCCTACTCTAACTGTTTATAGCCTTTGACAAGTTTGGCCGCAACATCCTTTATAAATTTAGAGTACCCAATTCTTTTTTTTCCAATTCATGAGCGATTTAGTGTGGCCAATCCACCGACCCTGCACATCATTTTGGTTTGTGGGGGTGAGACTCACACAGACACTGGGAGAACGTGCAAACTCCATACGGACAGTAACCCGGGGCCGGGATCGAACCTGGGTCCTCGGTGCCGTGAGGCAGCAGTGCTAACCACTGCACCATCGTGCTGCCCCAACTCCTCCAACAATTCTTCTGCTCAGATGGGTGGGACTGCTCAACTAGTTCCATTCTTCTCTATATAATCGTTTGCAGAGAATTAATTGCAATGACATCTTTCCCTGCTCTCGCAGTGTGCCTCTGCTGTCCTCCCTCCTGTTCCATCCACATGCTGCATCTCAGTGACATAATCTAAAGACCCCGTGTTAGTTTTCATATACAAAGCAGAATCCAGCCATTGCCTTCGGTGTCTGCCACAAACTCCATTCTTAAACCTCTGACTCCATCCCACTATCTGGAAGCTGTTCGCAATCATAATAGTGTCTTAATTGGCCCTGAGATGATCTTCTGACCACCGATTCACACCATCCCTAAGACTGCCTATTTCTACTACCATAATATCATTTAACTTTGTCCCTGTCTTAATCCCTCTGCTGCTGCAACCCTCGACCTTGCTATGTTACCTTTTAGACTTGACCATTCCAATGTACTACTGGCAGCCTCCCATGTTCTAATTTCATTAACCAAAACTCATGTCTATGACTAAATTTCTTTGAAATTGTCTGATTGTAACCCATCACTTACAACAAAAGTGAATACGTTGGTCTGAATGCTCAGAGTTAAGATGCATCTTTCATTCTTAGTCTGGTAATGTATATATAATTACTGTGCATCTGTACGTGCTTTACGAATTTTGCTAATACGGTGTTTAATTTGTCAGTGTGCCCATAGCTTTCCTTAAAGCAGATGGTGTTGTCGTTTGCGAACAGTAATCCAGTATCAGTTACTGCATGAAGTAATATAAAGTAATTAATTGTTTTTAAATATTGCCTTGATGTTTACAGCTATTTTTTGATACAGGAATGTGTTATGTTCTTTTGAACTTGACATCTGTGCATGGGTTTTCTTTTGCTTTTAATTTTGTCAACGTACAGTTTTCATCTTGTTCTGGAAGAGTTCAAAATCATGATGCCTTGAAGCATTTTTGTCTGTCTTGGGTTAGAAGATGAAAAACATTGCCGTTAAAACTTATGTTAGACAGCCTTGATTCCATGTCCTTCACTCCATGCAAAGCATTGAATGTGGTGGCATGAGAGTTTTGCGAGTTCATGCACTCAATTAACTTGTTCACCAAACAACATATGTGAACGGTTATCAGCCTCATTCAACCAATATAAATTACATAAGAACATAAGATCCAGGAGTAGGCAGTTCAGCCCCTTGAGCCCACTCTGCCATTCAATACGATAATGGCTGATCTCCTCTCAGCCTCAACTCCACTTCCTGCCTGTTCTCCATTACCCTTCAACCCATTACTAATTAAAAAATGTGTCTATCTCCTCAAATTTACTCAAGGTTCTGGCATCCATCACACTCTGGGGTAGTGAATTCCACAGATACCCAACCCTTTTGAAAGAAGTAATTTCTCCTAATCTCTGTTTTAAATCTGCTACCCCTTATCCTAAAAAAAATACCCTCTCATTCTAGATTTCCCACAATGGAAGCATCAGCTCTACATCCATTGTCAATATCTTTTATCATCTTGTATTCCTCAATTAGATCTCCTCTCATTCTTCTAAACTCAGGAGAGTTTAGGCCTAAACTGCTCAATCTCTCTTCATAAGAAAAGCCCCATATCTCTGGAATCATTCTAGTGAACCTCCTCTGAACTGCTTCTTAAGGCAACTACATCCCTCCTTAAATAAGGGGACCAGAACTGTACACAGTACTCTAGGTGCAGTCTCACCAACGCTTTACACCATAAGACCATAAGACATAGGAGTGGAAGTACGGCCATTTGGCCCATCGAGTCCACTCCACCATTCAATCATGGCTGATTTCAACTCCATTTACCCGCTCTCTCTCCATAGCCCTTAATTCCTCGAGAAATCAAGAATTTATCAACTTCTGTCTTAAAGACACTCAACTTCCCGGCCTCCACCGCCCTCTGTGGCAATGAATTCCACAGACCCACCTCTCTCTGGCTGAAGAAATTTCTCCTCATCTCTGTTCTAAAGTGACTCCCTTTTTATTCTAAGGCTGTGCCCCCAGGTCCTAGTCTCCCCTGCTAATGGAAACAACTTCACTACGTCCACCCTATCTAAGCCATTCATTATCTTGTAAGTTTCTATTAGATCTCCCCTCAACCTCCTAAACTCCAATGAATATAATCCCAGGATCCTCAGACGTTCATCGTATGTTAGGCCTACCATTCCTGGGATCATCCGTGTGAATCTCTGCTGGACCTGCTCCAGTGCCAGTATGTCCTTCCTGAGGTGTGGGGCCCACAATTGCTCTCAGTATTCTAAATGGGGCCTAACTAGTGCTTTATAAAGCTTCAGAAGTACATCCCTGCTGCTTCTATATTCCAAGCCTCTTGAGATAAATGGCAACATTGCATTTGCTTTCTTAATTACGGACTCAACCTGCAAGTTTACCTTTAGAGAATCCTGGACTAGGACTCCCAAGTCCCTTTGCACTTCAGCATTATGAATTTTGTCACCGTTTAGAAAATAGTCCATGCCTCTATTCTTTTTTCCAAAGTGCAAGACCTCGCACTTGCCCACATTGAATTTCATCAGCCATTTCTTGGACCACTCTCCTAAACTGTCTAAATCTTTCTGCAGCCTCCCCACCACCTCAATACTACCTGCCCCTCCTCCTATCTTTGTATCATCGGCAAACTTAGCCAGAATGCCCCCAGTCCCGTCATCTAGAGCGTTAATATATAAAGAGAACAGCTGTGGCCCCAACATTGAACCCTGCGGGACACCACTCGTCAGCGGTTGCCATTCCAAAAAAGAACCTTTTATCCCAACTCTCTGCCTTCTGTCTGGCAGCCAATCGTCAATCCATGTTAGTACCTTGCCTCGAATACCATGGGCCCTTATTTTACTCAGCAGTCTCCCGTGAGGCACCTTATCAAAGGACTTTTGGAAGTCGAGATAAATAATATCCATTGGCTCTCCTTGGTCTAACCTATTTGTTCTCTCTTCAAAGAACTCTAACAGGTTTGTCAGGCACGACCTCCCCTTACTAAATCCATGCTGAGGAGACTTCCGGTTGCGCCTATGTGGAGCTAAGCCACATGATTCGGCAGCTCCCGCGAACACAGACCTTCGGGCTCGCTAGAAGAGTCCCAACGGAACTTTTTTTACAGCCAACCCGTGGGGAAGAGAGGAGAGAGGTCCCCTACTAACTTGTATGGACCGGACCCGCAGCGAAACGGCCAAAAAAGTGGCATTGGAGCAGCGGGAGAAGAGAGGGAAAATAAGCAAAATGGCAGCGGCTGGGGACAAAGAGGAGATGCAGGAATTCATCAAGCGCTGCTTTGAGGAGCTGCGTAAGGAGATGGTGGCGCCTATGTTGGCAATAATTGAAGGACAGTGGGCAACCCAGAAAGCCCACTAGGTGAAGATCCAGGAAAAAGTGACCGTGAACGACGATGAGCTCGTGGGCCTGGCGGAGAAAGTGGAGCGGCACGAGGCGCTACACAAGACGTGGGCGGGAAGACTCGAAGACCTGGAGAACAGGTCGAGGAGAAATAATCTTGAGGATCCTGGGTCTCCCAGAAGGAGTGGAGGGGGCCGATGCCGCGGCATATGCGGGCACAATGATCAGGGCGCTGATGGGCGCGGAGACCCCCCGAGGTTGCTGGAGCTGGAAGGGGCGCACCGGGTGCTGGCGAGGAAGCCCAAGGCAAATGAGCCGCCAAGGGCGATGGTGGTGAGATTTCATCGGTTTACGGACAGAGAGAGGGTCCTGAAATGGGCCAAGAAGGAGCGGAGCAGCAAGTGGGACAATGCAGAGGGTTGCTGCTGCACTGGCCAAAAGGGAATGGGACACAGAAGAGGTGGTCGGGATGGAGGTCCCCCCGGCTGGGGGACTGGAGGGTGAGGGAGACGCGGATGCGGGATTGGCCCAGAAAAGGAGATGGCTAGTCGGCGGGGGAAGGGGGGGGGGGAGGTGAGAGCCCCTCCAATCCGGCTGATAACGTGGAACGTGAGGGGCCTGAATGGGCCGGTGAAGAGGGCTCGAGTGTTCGCGCACTTGAAGGGACTGAAGGCAGACGTGGCTATGCTCCAAGAGACACACCTGAAGGTGGCGGACCAGGTTAGGTTAAGAAGGGGATGGGTAGGACAGGTATATCACTTGGGACTGGACGCGAAAAATAGAGGGGTGGCAATTCTGGTGGGAAAGCATGTGTCATTTGAGGCCAAGACTATCGTAGTGGATAACGGAGGGAGATATGTGATGGTGAGTGGTAGGTTGCAAGGGACGTGGGTGGTGTTGGTAAATGTATACGCCCCAAACTGGGATGATGCTGGATTCATGAAGCGCATGTTGGGGCGCATTCCGGACCTGGAGGTAGGAGGACTGATAATGGGAGGGGACTTCAATACAGTGCTGGACCCAGCACTGGACCACTCCAGATCAAGGACAGGAAAGAGGCTGGCGGCGGCCAAGGTGCTCGGGGGTTTTATGGATCAGATGGGGGGAGTGGACCCATGGAGGTTTGCAAGACCGCAGGCCAGGGAATTTTCTTTCTTTTCCCACATGCACAAGGCCTCCTCCCGGATAGATTTCTTTGTTCTGGGCAGGGCGCTCATCCCGAGGGTGGAGGGGACGGAGTATTCGGCCAAAGCCGTTTAGGACCATGTCCCGCACTGGGTGGAAATGGGGCTGGGAGAGGAGAGGGACCAACGCCCGCTGTGGCAGCAGGACGTGGGACTGCTGGCAGATGAGGTGGTGTGTGGGAAGGTGAGGGGGTGTATCGAAAGGTACTTGGAGGCCAACGACAACGGGAGGTGCGAGTGGGGGTGGTATGGGAGGCGGTGATCAGGGGAGAGCTAATCTCCATCAGGGCTCATAGGGAGAAGACGGAGGGCATGGAAAGGGAGAGGTTAGTGGGGGAGATTTTGCGAGTGGACAGGAGATACACAGAGGCCCTGGAGGAAAGATTACTTGGGGAACGGCGACGGCTCCAGACAGAGTTTGACCTGTTGACCACGGGGAAGGCGGAGGCACAGTGGAGGAAGGCGCAGGGGGCGACCTACGAGTACGGGGAAAAGGCCAGTCGGATGCTGGCACACCAGGGGGGAAGAGGGGATGAGACGATTCCTAGACCAACTGCGGTTCCCGAGGGTGGAGGAGCAAGAGGCGGCTGGTTTGGGGGCACCAATCGGGTTGGAGGAGCTGAGTAAGGGTTTGGGGAGTATGCAGGCGGGGAAGGCCCCGGGGCCGGACGGGTTCCCGATGGAGTTCTATAGAAAGTATGTGGACCTGATGGCCCCGCTACTAGTGAGGACCTTTAACGAGGCAAGAGAGGAAGGGACCCTGCCCCCGACAATGTCGGAGGCGACAATTTCCTTGATTCTGAAACGAGACAAGGACCCACTGCAATGTGAATCATACAGGCCGATTTCGCTCCTCAATGTGGACGCTAAGTTATTGGCAAAAGTGCTGGCCACGAGGATTGAGGACTGTGTCCCGGGGTGATTCATGAGGACCAGACGGGATTCGTAAAGGGCAGGCAATTAAATGCTTCTGTGCGCCGGCTCTTAAACGTGATAATGATGACATCGGAGGAGGGAGAGGCGGAGATAGTGGCAGCTATGGACGCGGAAAAGGCCTTTGACCGAGTAGAGTGGGAGTACCTCTGGGAGGTGTTGCGTAGGTTTGGGTTTGGGGGTGGGTTTATTAGCTGGGTTAAGCTCCTTTACAGCGCCCCGGTGGCGAGTGTGGTGTCGAACCGGCGGAGGTCGGAGTACTTTCGGCTGCACCGAGGAACGAGGCAGGGGTGCCCCCCTGTCCCCACTGTTTGCATTGGCGATCGAACCCTTGGCCATATCACTGAGGGAGTCTAATAAATGGAGGGGGGTGGTCCGCGGGGGAGAAGAGCATCGGGTGTCGCTATACGCGGATGACCTGCTGCTGTACGTGGCGGACCCAATGGAGGCGATGGTGGAGGTCATGCAGACTCTGAGGGAGTTTGGGGAGTTCTCGGGCTATAAGCTCAGTGTAGGGAAGAGTGAGCTTTTTGTATTACAGGCAGGGGACCAAGAAAGAGGGATAGGGGACCTACCGCTGAGGAGGGCGGTGGGGAGCTTTCGGTATCTGGGGATCCAGATAGCCAGGAGTTTGGGGGCCCTACACAAATTGAATCTGACGAGGTTGGTGGACCAAATGGAGGTGGACTTCAAAAGATGGGACATGTTGCCGCTCTCGTTGGCGGGTAGAGTGCAGTCGGTTAAAATGGTGGTCCTTCCGAGGTTTTTGTTTGTGTTTCAGTGCCTTCCCATCGTGATCACCAAGGGCTTTCTCAAGAGAGTAGGTAGGAGTATTATGGGGTTTGTGTGGGCGAATAAGACCCCGAGGGTAAGGAGAGGGTTCCTGGAACGCAGTAGGGACCGAGGAGGGTTGGCGCTGCCAAACCTAGGGAGCTACTACTGGGCAGCAAATGTGGCGATGATCCGCAAGTGGGTTATGGAGGGAGAGGGGGCGGCATGGAAGAGGATGGAGATGGCGTCCTGTAAAGGAACGAGCTTTGGGGCGTTGGTGACGGCACCGCTGCCCTTCTCGCCATCAAAGGATACCACGAGCCCGGTGGTGGTGGCAACGTTAAGGATCTGGGGCCAGTGGAGACGGCACAGGGGTGCAGTGGGAGCCTCGGTGTGGTCCCCGATCAGGGATAACCACCGGTTTGTCCCGGGGAAGATGGACGGGGGGGGGTTCCAGGGCTGACATCGGGCGGGGATTAGAAGAATGGGGGACCTGTTCATTGACTGGACATTTGCGAGCCTAGGGGCACTGGAGGAGAAGTTTGAGTTACCCCCGAGAAATGCATTTAGATATATGCAGGTGAGGGCTTTTGTGAGGCGACAGGTCAGGGAATTCCCGTTGCTCCCGGCACAAGAAATTCAAGACAGGGTGATCTCGGGTGTATGGGTCGGGGAGGGCAAGGTTTCAGCAATACACCAAGAGATGAAAGAAGAGGGGGAAGCCCTAGCAGAAGAGTTGAAGGGTAAATGGGAGGAGGAGCTGGGGGAGGAGATCGAGGAAGGTTTGTGGGCTGATGCCCTGAGCAGGGTTAATTCCTCCTCATGTGCCAGGCTCAGCCTGATACAATTTAAGGTGGTCCACAGAGCGCACTTGACGGGGGCGAGGTTGAGTAGGTTCTTTGGGGTAGAGGACAGATGTGGAAGGTGTTCAGGGAGTCCGGCGAACCATGTCCACATGTTTTGGTCATGCCCGGCACTGGAGGGGTTCTGGAGAGGAGTGGTGGGAGCAATATCTCAGGTGGTGAAAGTCCGGGTCAAGCCAAGCTGGGGGCTAGCAATATTCGGTGTAGTGGATGTCCTTTGCGTCCCTAGTAGCCCGGCGAAGGATCTTGCTATTGTGGAAGGAGGCAAAGCCCCCTAGCCTGGAGGCCTGGATAAACGACTTGGCGGGGTTCATAAAGCTGGAGAGGATTAAGTTTGCCTTAAGAGGGTCTGCGCAGGGGTTCTACAGGCGGTGGCAACCGTTCCTAGACTACCTTGCGGAGCGTTAGAGGAATGTCGGTCAGCAACAGCAGCAACCCTGGGGAGGGGGGTGGTGGGGCGGGGAGAAAGGAGAGATTGTTTGAGGGGATGGATGAGCAGGAGATAACATGGAGGGTGGGGGAAACTGGCACGTGCGGGCGAGAGCCAGTGTATAAAGCTATGTAAATCTACCATTTTGCCATGTATGTATCTTGCTCAGTGTGATTTTGTGTTATTTTGTTACGGGGGGGGGGGGGGGGGGTGGGGGAGGTTATTGTTTGTAAGGGGAAAAAATTGTGTTGTTCAAAAACTTTAATAAATATATTTTTTTTAAAAAAACTAAATCCATGCTGACTTGTCCTAATCCGATCCTGCACTTCCAAGAATTTAGAAATCTCATCCTTAACGGCAGATTCTAGAATCTTGCCAACAACCGAGGTTAGGCTAATTGTCCTATAATTTTCCACATTTTTTTTTTTTTGTTCCCTTCTTGAACAGGGGGGTTACAACAGCGATTTTCCAATCCTCTGGGATTTTCCCTGACTCCAGTGACTTTTGAAAGATCATAACTAACGCCTCCACTATTTCTTCAGCTATCTCCTTTAGAACTCTAGGATGTAGCCCATCTGGGCCTGGAGATTTATCAATTTTTAGACCTCTTAGTTTCTCTAGCACTCTCTCCTTTGTGATGGCTACCATATTCAACTCTGCCCCCTGACTCTCCTGAATTGTTGGGATATTACTCATGTCTTCTACTGTGAAGACTGACGCAATGTATTTATTTAGTTCCTCAGCTATTTCCTTGTCTCCCATCACTAGATTACCAGCGTCATTTTGGAGCGGCCCAATGTCTACTTTTACCTCCCGTTTGTTTTTGATGTATTTGAAGAAACTTTTACGATCATTCCTAATGTTACTGGCTAGCCTACCTTCATATTTGATCCTCTCCTTCCTTATTTCTCTCTTTGTTCTCCTCTGTTTGTTTTTGTAGCCTTCCCAATCTTCTGACTTCCCACTACTCTTTGCCACATTATAGGCTTTCTCTTTTGCTTTGATGCATTCCCTGACTTTCTTTTCAGCCATGGCTGCCTAATCCTCCCCTCTGATAACCTTTCTTTTCTTTGGGATGAACCTCCGTACTGTGTCCTCAATTACTCCCAGAAACTCCTGCCATTGCTGTTCTACTGTCTTTCCACTAGGCTCTGCTCCCAGTCGATTTTCGTCAGTTCCTTCCCTCATGCCCCTGTAGTTACCTTTATTTAACTGTAACACCTTTACATCTGATTCTACCTTCTTTCTTTCAAATTGCAGACTGAATTCTACCATATTATGATCACTGCCTCCTAAGTGTTCCCTTTAAGATCTTTTATCAAGTCTGGCTCATTACATAACACTAAGTCCAAAATGGCCTGTTCCCTCGTGGGCTCCATTACAAGCTGTCCGAAAAAGCCCTCCTGTAAACATTCAATGAATTCCCTTTCTTTGGGTCCACTGGCAACATTATTTACCCAGCCCACCTGCATATTGAAGTCCCCCATGATCACTGTGACCTTGCCTTTCTGACATGCTCTTTCTATTTCGTGGTGCATTTTGTGCCCCTGGTCCTGACCACTGTTAGGAGGCCTGTACATAACGCCCATTATGGTTTTTTTGCCTTTGTGGTTCCTCAACTCTACCCACACAGACTCCACATCATCTGACCCTATGTCATTTAGTGCTATTGATTTAATTTAATTCCTAATTAACAAGGCAACCCTGCCCCCTCTGCCCACCTCTGTCTTTTCGATAGGTTGTGAATCCCTGAATGTTTAAATGCCAGCCCTGAACCCCCTGCAACCACGTCTCTGTGATGCCTACCACATCATACCTGCCAGTCACAATCTGGGCCACAAGCTCATCTACCTTGTTCCGTACACTGTGCGCATTTAAATATAGCACCTTTAATTCTCTATTGACCGTCCCTTTTTGTTTTCTTAGTGTGGTGGACCTTGGTTTACTGAGCCTTTCCATACACTGTCATATTTTGTGGGATGGGGACAATCGTAACCTCTCCTGAGTTCTGTCTTTTCGTGCTTTTTTGTATTCCTAAGCAGCTACGCTTCCCACTGATTACTTCACCACTTGGTTCCCTGACTTTCCCTTCCCCCCGCTCCCCAATCTCTAGTTTAAAGTCCTATTGACTACCCTATTTACTCTTTTCACCAGAACACTGGTCCCAGCTCGGTTCAGGTGGAGACCATCCCAACGGTATAGGTCCCCCCTGTCCCAAAACTGATGCCAGTGTCCCATGAAAAGGAACCCCTCTTTCCCACACCACTCTTTCAGCCATGTGTTAACTTCCCTTATTCTTGCCTCCCTATGCCAATTTGCACATGGCTCGGGCAGTAATCCGGAGATTATGACCCTTGAGGACCTGTTTTTAATCTCTATACAGATCCTCCTTTCCTAGACTTGCCGATGTTGTTGGTTCCGACATGGACCACAACAACTGGATCCTCCCCCTCCCTCTCCAGTATCTTCTCAAGCTGGTCAGAGATGTCCCGCACCCTAGCACCGGGCAGGCAACATACCATGCGGGACTCTTTATCCTGCTCACAAAGGATACTATCTATCCCCCTGATAATAGAATCCCCCACAACTACAACTTGCCTATTTACTCCCTCCCCTTGAATGGCTTGCTGAACCATTATGCCTTGTACGAAGTCTTACAGCAAGACTTCATACTGTGCTCACCCCAGTCCAACGCCGGCATCTCCACATCATTATGCCTTGGTTAGCTGATTCATCCTTCCTGCAGCCCTGTTTGCCATCCACACAGGGAGCAAGTGCCTTGTACCTGTTGGACAGGGTCAAGGGCTGAGGCTCCTGAGTTCCTGACTGCTGGTTCCCTTTACCTGCCTGACTTGCAGTCACACCCTGCTGTCCCTGGCCACTGGCAGGATTTAAACTACTTACTCTGACAGGTTGACTGTCAGTGTCCAGGTAAGTCTCCCCCTCCCGGATGTGCCTCGGTGTTTGAAGCTCAGATTCCAGCTCATCAATTCTGAGCCAGAGCTTTGCACAGTTGCAGCAACACTTCTCTACTTTTATACTCTATTCCTCTAGCTTTAAAGGCCAAAATTCCATTTGTCTTCCTTATTAACGTGCTGTATCTGTATGCTAGTTTTCTGCGATTCATGCACAAGGACACCTTGATCCATCTGCAGAAGCTAACAATGTGGAGACTTTGCTACCTCTGAATCATCCAATCTGACTATGAATTCATTATGTATACACAAGTTGCTGCCCAGCCGAGTGAAAGGGTTGGTCTCTGCCTCATGCCTCCTTAATCTCAACCCCACGTACTTCTAAAATGAAAAATGCCCTGCAGGACTGCGATGTAACTTTTAGGTTTCTATTCCATGGCACTCCATTGTAAAACAGAGATTAAATTATGCAACGTTATTGGCAACTGTCAAATGAAACCAATGTTTCTAGAAACATAATTATTTCATTACCTATGAACAGCTGTTAGAATACATTATCTGCACTGCAATGAATATTGCTATTGTGAAAGTGGCACTATGACGATTGCAGATCATTGTGTTAAACATGAATGCTACATTAACTTACTATACCTAATATCAGATAGCATTGCAGTTTGCTTTATCATGAAATAAACATTACACAATGCTGAGAAGCAAAATTGTTAAAATGAGATTCAACTCGGGAGGCATCCTCCCTACCCAGTTGGGGCTCAATGGCTACAAATTTTGGATAAAGTATGAACCTGTTCTAAAGTAATTAAACTTCTACAAATAGGAATAATTTCCTGCTATGCAACTTTCCGAACTTCTGACTCCACCTGTTTTTGCCTTGCAGCCACACTTGATTACCATTGACAATAAACCAGCTTTCAATTAAAAAATATCTTGGGTCCCCCCTTGATATTTTCGGCCTTCCTCATTTGCGAATGTGCCAACATCTCAAATAACTGATAAAAGTAATCCTGAATCTGGAACTCATTAGTTGCTGGCTGTTCCCAGTTTCACTGTAAACCTGTAACGTGTATTGACACTTGGAAAATCTGTAATAGAAATCAGGTTAAATATTGGAAACTCTTTATAACAAAAAACATTTCGCACAGGAGCAGGCCCTTCGCCCCATCAAGCATGCGCCGATCCAGATTCCTTATTTAGACCTACTACTACTTGCTCAAACGACCTGTATCCCTCCATTCCCCGTCCGTCCATGTGTCTATCAAGATGCATCTTAAATGTTGCTATCGTGCCTGCCTCCACCATTTCCACTGGCAGTGTGTTCCAGGCATCCACCACCCTCTGCGTGAAAAACTTTCCCCGCACATCTCCCCTAAACTTTCCCCCTGTGCCCTCTTGTAAGTGAGTCTTCCACCCTGGGGAAAAAACTTCTGACTATTCACCATGTCTATAATTTTGTCGACCTCAATCTGGTCTCCCCTCAACCTCTGTCTTTCCAACGAAAACAATCGAGTTTATTTAACCTCTCCTCATAGCTAACACCCTCCAGATCAGGCAGCATTCTGGTAAATCCAGCACTGATCCTTGTGGAACACCACGAGTTACAGATTTCCATTCTGAAAAGCTCGCTTCCACTGCTACTATCTCCTGTTGCCAAGCCAGTTCTTTATCCATCTCGCTAGCACACCCTGAATCCTATGTGACTTTACCTTTTATACCAGTCTGCGCGAGTACCTCAGTTTCGCATAAAATGTCTTTAGGCTGGGGAAATTGCTTATTTTGGTGTATTAGGTGAATCCAGTCACATGCCCTCATCATTATTTTTATTGTGAATTGGCTTCAAGGCTGAAGTTTATCCGGGTTCTTGAAACAGTTGACTATGGCAACTCCCCCAAGTTAATGTTCCATCCTATTTGATGTCATAATCACTCCCTGCTGAAATGTCATGTTTATTTAGGTTTTTAAAACTGTCAATGGCGAATGAAAGTCAAAGAAGATGATGATGAGGTACAGGTTGGCACTTTTAAAAAGGTGGTTTGGTGACAGTGAATTGTTGGGAATTACTGTTTAAAAACCAAAATCTTCCGAAGTTCCCTCAATTCATGAACCACTCCTTTAGATTGGAAAACCTTGCCTGTTATTTCATTCTTTAGGTAAAGTTGAGAGAAAAATGGGAGAATTCTAACATTTTACAAGCGTCTGTAATTGAGAGCAGGGGAGGCAGTGGCGTAGTGGTATTAGCACTGGGCTAGTAATTGAGCGACCCAGGGTAATGTTGTGGGGACACTGGTTCTGCCACAATGGCAGATGGTGAAATTTGAATCCAATAAAAATCTTGAATTGAAAGTATATTAATGCCCATGAACCATTGTCAATTGTCATAAAAGTCCATTTGGTTCACTAATGTGCTTTAAGAAAGGGAATCTGTCTATATGTGGCTTCAAACCACAGCAATGTGATTGACTCTTAAATGCCCTCTGAAAATGGCCTAGAAAACCACTCTGATGAAGGGCAATTGGGAATGGGCAAACAATGCTGGACAGGCTGTGACGCCTATGTCCCTTGAATGAAAAAAGAGGGACTGAACATCTTGGAAATTTTCAGCTGGTCAGAGAAAGCCAACATTAATTTGTAAAAGGGGCTGGTTTAGCACAGGGCTAAATAGCTGGCTTTTAGAACAGACCAAAGCAGGCCAGCAGCGCGGGTTCAATTCCCGTACCAGCCTCCCCGAACAGGTGCCGGAATGTGGCGACTAGGGGCTTTTCACAGTAACTTCATTTGAAGCCTACTTGTGACAATAAGTGACTTTCATTTCATTTCAGTTTTCATTTCATTTTCAAAAGGTAGGTCTTGACTGACCAGATTAAAGTGGTTTTAGGAAGAGGTGATAAAGTAGTGGACAGTGGAGTGCCTATGGATTTACTCATAGACTTCCAGAAAGGCATCTGACAGTGGGGTTGTAACCAATTGTGTCCTGCAAGGATCGGTATTGAGGGATTAACTTCTCACCATATTTATGAATAACTTAGATGATGGGACAGAAAGCTATGTATCCTAATTTGTCAATGCCAAAGAGACTTGGGTACACATACATCGATCATTATCATTAAATTCGGGTGCAGATGGTCATCAAAAAGACTCTTGAAATGCTGACCTTTATATCTGGAAGAATGGAATACAAGGAGGTAGATGTTTATGCTGCAGCTTTACAAAGCCCCAGTTAGACAACACCTGAAGTATTGTGAGCAGTTCTGGAGTGATGCATCTCAATGGAGTTTTTAAAAATTGATAACTAAACCTTGTAAAAATGAATAGCACTATTTTAATACATTACAAATATTATCTCCCATATTATACTGCAGTTTTTTTTTGTACCATTGTATTATTGACAGAATTTCATTACAGCTCAGGAAGGATATATTAGTCTTGGAGGGAGTGCAATATGATACCTGCATTCCCGGAGGTTAAATAATGAGGAGAGATTTTACAAGCTAAAGATGTATTCGCTGAAATTTAGAAAGTTGGTGAAAGATTTAATGATATTGAGGGGAACAGGGTAGAGTAAATAGAGGGAAAGTATTTTCGCTGGTTGGAAAGTCTAGCACATGGTGTAGCAAGAAGGTTAGAGTGGTAAAAGATACAGCCAAACATTTCAAGAACATCGCTACACACCCATTCCGCTAAAGGCAAATGATGTTTGATTTAAAATTTACAGTTGATCTATCAAATCTAATAAGGTATACAGGCAAAAACAGGATTTGGGTCACAGATCTCATTGAATGACAGAACAGGCTCGGGGAATGAAATAGCTGCCCCCTATTCATGCGTTTCTAAATGTAATACGTCACCATTGAAATAGGATTGAAAACATTGAATATAAATTTAATACCAATACCATTGTAACATCTAAATTTATAAGATACAAATTTAGTTTCGAATAATTAGGCTAAAATAATTTAGTCAGCTATTCTGTTCTAAATATGCTATATCTGTACAGGATCAATGGAATTAGTATAAAGGCTATGTGGTTTAACAAAGTTTGCAAGTCTTTCCAAGTCCACCTGTGAAGACTTTGTGATCTGGACCATTGTTTCACCCACTGTGGGGAGATCAACATCAGAAAATTAAATATTTTATTTAAGTTAATTTTCTCATAAGTAAAAGTTGGGTAATGTGTGGATGCTGGGAAAGCTTCAGTCCATACAGTAGGATTCATTTAATTTCCTTCTGTTAGATTATTCTTGGCCTTTCCATCCATTTGCAAAGTGAATTTACTGGGTAATCCTGCTCTTCAGCGTTTCGCAATTCTGCCCCTGGGTGGGCCTTGTGTGATGATTATCGGAGAGACTCCTGCAACTTTTGTCCTTGCCTGTTCCTTGTTTTTGGCTACGATAGTGTCTCCCAAATTAATACCAAGCACCACAGATACTACAAGTTGACACATCAATATTTTACATTCATAGTTTCACTTGGGAAGGAAGCCAACATGCATTTTCCCCCCGCACCTTTGTACGTCTTGGATTACATAACTCAAATCTTCTCCACATATTTTTCAGGTGAATTATTTGAAGTCACCTTATTTTGGAAAGATTCTGTGGCATTTAAAGTACTGTACCTGGTTCAGAATGTGATACAGCATCCTTTTAAAATAAATAAATAGAGTACCCAATTATTTTTTTTGGAATCTGGAATTGGCAGATAGTTTGAAATTTCAAGTGCTGCTGCACAGTGCCTTCCTTAATAAATCAATTGCAATTTATTGTATGCTGAGTACATCCTGACCAGGAAAACTTCAGAAATTGGTACATGGTCAAGATTGGTTGTAACTAATAAATGTCAATAAAACAAATTAGTTATAATCCCACTGTTGCTCTTTTTAGCCTTAGTTTATTAGCTCTGATTATGTCACCTTTGCTCACGAGTCGCCAGGTATCTTTCTGATACCGCCACGTGGTTCAAGCTCGAGTTATGATTAATAAGTCAGCACACCGCTTAGTAAGATTGAAATCAACGGTCATTTATTATATACAACAACTAATGCTTACACAATAATCCTACCATCTATATCGAAACCTACCACTACTGGCCAATACTTAACTTTAGGAAGGGCCCACCAGGTCAGGGAAACGAATGGCTTATCGAATCGGATCTGGCCCGCGGGATTCAAAAGGCTGATACGGGTCGATGGCTAGGAGTCTTTATCGGGTAGCGATCGCTGGAGTCAAACTTACGGTTCTTTGCTGAAGGTTCTTGCGAGGCTGCGAGCAGGTGAAGAAGGGAGAGAGAGAGAGATCTGAACTTGGCCCCTCACTTTATAGGGCCCAGGGGCTTCCCGCCTCTCGGGGCGGCCCTTGACCCTGAGTCCCAAGTGATTGGACTTGTTCCCAATCACTGGGTTCGATATGCTCCAATAATGGGGCGATTCCTCGGTCGGGGGGTGGTCGTTCACCTGTCTTTGTTTCGGCCACTGCAGGCGCCGACAGGTCTGGCCCGGTATTCAATTGCTAATATGTTGCAATTGTTCCCGGGGATAGCCCATTAAACTGCAGATGTCTGTGTTGATGTGCTGCTAATAGTCTTGAGTATCGGTCTGGGCCGACTTCCCCCGAGCCGAATACGCTATTCTGTCTGCAGCTGTCCGTTTGTGTCCTGTTGGCTGCTTTTCCCATCAGCCTTTTCGGTTAGCCATTTTAAATCGGGTTTTGGCCAAATTAATAAGGAATCAGCCATTTTAGGTGGCTACATGGCTGACAAATCCTACACCTTTGTGCCGAGGTTGCACTCTGCATGTCCCTGCAATTCCTTATTGTGTGTGTTATTTGTTTTTTTTCCATTCCTGGGTTGCAAACACACAGATAACATTAGTTATTGCTTCCATAATGAAGGATTTTCATCTAATGAATTGATACCATGGCGCATTCTTGCCTTTAAGTCTCATGTGCTCCTGTTGCTTCGTGACCAATCTTTTATTTTCATAAATTCATCCTTTTGTAGCTTGACTAGAAAGTATGGTGTTGTGAATAATTTTATATAATAACCAGTTTATCATGTGTTTTGTATGCATAGGCTATCAAAATCAACTTCTATTTTTCAAATCAAGAGGATGAAGCATAATGAAATTATTGTAGGGGGAGGTGAAGGAGAAGAAGAAAGGGAGGGAGATTGTTAGGATCACGGATTAGAACCAAACTTTTCAATTTGTAAAACTGAGGCAATGCTACTGCATCCCAAAAATGATAACACTCACTGATGGATATCTTTTCTGTTAAAACAAACTTTAATTTAAACTTAGAATTAATCACATTAGCAACAAAGAAATAGGTCTACTGTAAATAGTTACAATGGTTCTTAAGTAAAATAGAAAACCTTAACCTGCTCCCTACACCTGCCACTACATTCCAATTAAGCAAACCAATATATTTCAAATACTAATGAATAAAGTTTAAAAACCAGGTTTCGACTTGTTTTTCTCTGTGCATATTCCTTGGAGAGAGAACCTTTCAGGATCAAACTGAAACACCTTTGTTCAGATGAGTGTCCTCGGGCCAACTGACTCTTCAGACAGACCTGGCTCCTCCCATTAACTACATCGTCTGTACCCAAAGCATGAGGCAGTATTTTATGTCTTCTTACAAGATAACCCTTGACTTATTAGCCAGGACCAAACACAATTTCTCATAAATTATCAATTCCATGAGTCCTTCAATCCTAAAAAATATTCCATTAGCTAGATATCTGTAAGCAAGTAAATGGTTCTCAAAATCTATAAGCAGAACACTTCACTTACAAATCAATAGTTACTTCACTTTTATTACACCTTGATCACAGCCCTAGCAGTCATACTATCTTTCTGCATCATTTAAAAAAAAAAATTGTTTTTTTTTTCAAACATATTCCATTTTATACATCAAAACAATGCATCCCACCCAAATCATAAACACCCTCACACTTTTTAAAAAAGCTCACTAATGGTGACCAGATCTTTAAAATACATAATAAATGGCTGCCATCTTCGATAGAACCCCTCAATTGCTCCCCTCACGGTGTATTTGACTTGAAATAATGCAAGTATGACCATTTATTTCATAAGGTGACAAAGGTGAAGAAAGAGAGAGGACAGGAGTGGGGTGGATGTGGTCACTGCTGGGGAAGCAGAAAGAAGTTTTGTGAGGGTTACTGTAAAAAGGAGCAATGAATTGTATAGTCTGTGAAAGGCAACTGCAGTCAGTGGTGGGTTGGAAGGAGAGAAATTGGGTGTGTTTGAACGGGAATGCAGTTAACATCTTGTTCTTTAGGAAGGGGAATGGAACCTGTAAAAGAGGGGTTAGTGAGGGATGACGCCCTGCTCTTGGGCAGGAGGAGGAGCGGTGAGGAAATTAGCTGTGAAGATTCAAGGCTGTGCTTTTCTCATTGGTGCTTTGGGAAGGAGTTGAAACTTCAAATGCTTTATTTGGGGAGCAAATTGTTTGGGAGCTAAAATCCTGTTCACAAAGACTGGATGATGATATTGGAGGCAGGAGTTTTCTGATTGGCTGGGTGGGGTGAGATACCAAATCCTTGCTTAGTTACAGGGTGGGTGGGTTAATTTCACCCCCCCCCCCCCCCCCCCCCCCCCCCACAAATGAGCTAATGTTTGGGATTTATTTGAGATTTTTTCTTTATCACTTTCCTTTTTTGAACTGGTTCCACTGTCTCATGTTGGCGACATAACATTATCAACTACAGGAACAAAATATTTTGAGTCAACACTAATTTAATTTATATATTTCATTCTCATGTTGATTTTTAATAGGGATGCTTCACTGTTACAGCCTGAAAACGAGATGCAAGCTGATCAATAAACTATGATGCTTAATGATTCTATTAAAACATACCAATGAGAAGAAAATGTGAGATTTTTATTTGGATATAAACTGAACAGGTTTCTCTGCATATGGGAATAAAGAAATATGAGCACAGAATTATGGACTCCAGTGTATTTGCAGGTATGCTATTTGACCCCTTGGCACAATAGCACAATGGTTAGCACTGTTGCTTCACAGCGCCAGGGTCCCAGGTTCGATTCCTGACTTGGGTCACTGTCTGTGCGGGGATTTATCTCCCTTGATGCGCTTTAAGACTTCCAGCACCACCACCTCTGTAATATGCACACTTCTCAAGACATCACTATTTATTTCCCTTAGTTTCCTAACATCCATGCCTTTCTCCACCGTGAATACCGATGAGAAATATTCATTCAGGATCTCACCCAACTCTTGTGGCTCTGCACATAGATGTCCTTGTTGATCCTTAAGAGGCCCTACTCTGTCCCTAGTTACTCTTTTTCCCTTTATGTATCTGTAGAAGCTCTTTGGATTCTCCTTTGCATTATTTGCCAAAGCAATTTCATGTCCCCTTCTTGCCCTCCTGATTTCCCTCTTAACTCTATTTCGACAATCTCTATACTCTTCAAGGGATCCACTTGATCCCCGTTGTTTATGTACGTCATATGCCTCCTTCTTCTTTTTGACCAGAGTCTCAATATCTCGAGTCATCCAGGGTTCCCTACTTCTACCAGCCTTGCCCTTCACTCTAAAGGGAATGTGCTTACCCTGAACCCTGGTTAACACATTTTTAAAAGCCTCCCATTTACCAGCCGTCCCTTTGCCTGCCAACAGTCTCCCCCAATCTACCTCCGAAAGTTCCTGTCTGATACCATCAAAATTGGCCTTGCCCCAATTAAGAATTTTAACTCTTGGGTCCACCCAATGTGGAGCATGATCCGAAATGGCTATAGCCGTGTACTCCGTCCCCGTCACCTTTGGGATCAGTGCCCTTCCCAAAACAAAAAAATCTATTCGTGAATGAACTTTGTGGACATAGGAGAAAAACGAAAACTCCTTACTCCTAGGCCTACTAAATCTCCAGGGGTCTACTCCTCACATCTGCTCCATAAAGTCCTTAAGCACCCTAGCTGCAGCCGGCCTCCTTCCGGTCCTGGACCTCTACCTGTCCAGCCCTGGGTCCAGCACCGTATTAAAATCTCCACCCATTACCAACTTCCCCACTTCTAGGTCCGGGATCCGTCCTAACATACGCCTCATAAAGTTGGCATCATCCCAGTTCGGGGCATACACGTTCACTAATACCACCGCCTCCCCTTGCAATTTGCCACTCACCATCACGTATCTGCCCCCACTATCCGCCACTATAGTCTTTGCCTCAAACATTACCCGCTTCCCCACTAGTATGGCCACCCCCCTGTTTTTTGCGTCTAGCCCCGAATGAAACACCTGCCCCACCCATCCTTTGCGTAGTCTGACCTGGTCTATCAGCTTCAGATGCGTCTCCTGAAGCATAACCACATCTGCCTTAAGTTTCTTTAGGTGTGCGAGTACCCGTGCCCTCTTTATCGGCCCGTTCAGCCCTCTCACATTCCACGTGATCAACCGAGTTGGGGGGCTCTTTGCCCCCCCCCCCCCCCCCCCCCCCCCGCTTGATGACTAGCCATCTCCTTTTTCAATCCAGCTCCTCACCCGGTTCCCACGTAGCCGTATCTCCCCCAAGCGGCGCCCCTCCGCCCCGACCACCCCCCCCCCCCCATACCAGCTCCCCCTTCTCCCCAGCAGCAGCAACCCAGTTAACCCCCCCCCCCGCTAGATCCCAAACTAGCGTAATTGCACCCCCCATGTTGCTCCCAGAAGTCAGCAAACTCTGGCCGAACTCGGCTTCCCCCCGTGACCTCGGCTCACACTGTGCAAGGCCCCCTCCTTCCTGCTTCCCTGTTCCTGCCGTGATTACCATAGCGCGGGAAAGAGCCCGTGCTTCCCTTTTGGCCCCGCCCCCAATGGCCGGTGCCCTCAGCTCCTCATCCTCTCTTCCCCCCCCCCCCACCACGACATGGGGAAGAGAGAAAAGTTACAGGGTCGCAGGATTAACAACTTGGGAAGTCATCTCTTCCCTCTTTTCCCCCCCTTCATCCCGCATATTCACCCCCCCACTTTGTCCCAAACGTTCTTTTTATGGCCCGCTCACTCCAGTTTCTCCTTGACAATAGATGTCCACGCCTCATCTGCCGTTTCGAAGTAGTGGTGTTTCCCTTGATGTGTGACCCACAGTCTTGCCGGTTGTAGCATTCCAAATTTAATCTTCCGTTTGTGCAGCACCGCCTTGGCCCGATTAAAGCTTGCCCTCCTTCTCGCCACCTCCGCACTCCAATCTTGATATACGCGGATCACTGTGTTCTCCCACCTACTGCTCCGAGTTTTCTTTGCCCATCTGAGGACCATCTCTCTGTCCTTATATCGGAGAAATCTCACCACTATGGCGCGAGGAATTTCTCCAGCCCTCGGTCTTCGCGCCATAACTCGATAGGCTCCCTCCACCTCCAGCGGACCCGTCAGGGCCTCCGATCCCATTAACGAGTGCAGCATCGTGCTCACATATGCCCCGACGTCCGCCCCTTCTACACCTTCGGGAAGATCAAGAATCCTTAAATTCTTCCTCCTCGCATTATTCTCCAGCACCTCCAGCCTTTACACACACCTTTTGTGTTGTGCCTCGTGCATCTCCGTTTTCACCACCAGGCCCTGTATGTCGTCCTCATTCTCAGCAGCCTTTGCCTTCACGACCCGAAGCTCCTGTTCCTGGGTCTTTTGCTCCTCCATCGCTTGTAATATCGGGGCCAACAGCTCCTTCTTCATCTCCTTTTTGAGTTCTTCCACGCAACGCCGCAGGAACTCTTGTTGGTCAGGGCCCCATATTAAACTGCCTCCTTCCGACGCCATCTTGCTTTGTGCCTGCCTTCCTGGCCGCTGCTCTAGAGGATCCACCGCAATCCGGCCACTTTGCTCTCTTTTTTTCCATCCGTGTCCAGGGGGGATTCCCTTCTGGATTACAGCACAGTGTTTTTTGCCGTTAAAATTGCCGTTGGGGCTCCTATCAAGAGCCCAAAAGTCCGTTCCACCGGGAGCTGCCGAAACATGCGACCTAGCTGGTGATCGCCGCACCCGGAAGTCCGACAAATGAGTATTGTTAATAGCATCTTGTAACCAGGTAACCATGCTGTATTTTGATAAAAGAATTACAGCCAGTTGTTGACCGAACTTCAGTTTTAGTTCCAGCTGGTAATAGTTGCGTTTTATGCGAGTATGAGAAGCTTGCAGTGTCAGTTGTAGGAATTTGCACGTGTTACGCAGAAGACAAGGGAAGGACAGAACATGAGACCCACACACTTTTAATTGTGCTATTTAAATGAAACAAGCATTTACAGATTTTGTTGACAGTGCTAAGTACTTTTGAATCTATTGTTAGGCAAACCAAATTGTAAGTATATTCCATGTGGCCGAGTATATTGAAGTGTTACAAATGCACTGATATTATAAAGCTATAAATTTAACTATCAATTGCAATGATTAGCAATTTACTACAGTATTCGACAGTATTGACAGAAATCTTTGGATCCTCGCTGTCTTCAGGGGATGTCCCGGAGGACTGGAGAATAGCCAATGTTGTTCCTCTGTTTAAGAAGGGTAGCAAGGATAATCCCGGGATCTACAGGCCGGTGAGCCTTACGTCAGTGGTAGGGAAATTACTGGAGAGAATTCTTAGAGACAGGATCTACTCCCATTTGGAAGCAAATGGACGTATTAGTGAGAGGCAGCACGGTTTTGTGAAGGGGAGGTCGTGTCTCACTAACTTGATAGAGTTTTTCGAGGAGGTCACTAAGATGATTGATGCAGGTAGGGCAGTAGATGTTGTCTATATGGACTTCAGTAAGGCCTTTGACAAGGTCCCTCATGGTAGACTAGTACAAAAGGTGAAGTCACACGGGATCAGGGGTGAACTGGCAAGGTGGATACAGAACTGGCTAGGCCATAGAAGGCAGAGGGTAGCAATGGAGGGATGCTTTTCTAATTGGAGGGCTGTGACCAGTGGTGTTCCACAGGGATCAGTGTTGGGACCTTTGCTGTTTGTAGTATATATAAATGATTTGGAGGAAAATGTAACTGGTCTGATTAGTAAGTTTGCAGACGACACAAAGGTTGGTGGAATTGCGGATAGCGATGAGGACTGCCTGAGGATACAGCAGGATTTAGATTGTCTGGAGACTTGGGCGGAGAGATGGCAGATGGAGTTTAATCCGGACAAATGTGAGGTAATGCATTTTGGAAGGTCTAATGCAGGTAGGGAATATACAGTGAATGGTAGAACCCTCAAGAGTATTGAAAGTCAAAGAGATCTAGGAGTACAGGTCCACAGGTCATTGAAAGGGGCAACACAGGTGGAGAAGGTAGTCAAGAAGGCATACGGCATGCTTGCCTTCATTGGCCGGGGCATTGAGTATAAGAATTGGCAAGTCATGTTGCAGCTGTATAGAACCTTAGTTAGGCCACACTTGGAGGAAAGTGTTCAATTCTGGTCGCCACACTACCAGAAGGATGTGGAGGCTTTAGAGAGGGTGCAGAAGAGATTTACCAGAATGTTGCCTGGTATGGAGGGCATAAGCTATGAGGAGCGGTTGAATAAACTCGGTTTGTTCTCACTGGAACGAAGGAGGTTGAGGGGCGACCTGATAGAGGTATACAAAATTATGAGGGGCATAGACAGAGTGGATAGTCAGAGGCTTTTCCCCAGGGTAGAGGGGTCAATTACTAGGGGGCATAGGTTTAAGGTGAGAGGGGCAAGGTTTAGAGTAGATGTACGAGGCAAGTTTTTTACGCAGAGGGTAGTGGGTACCTGGAACTCGCTACCGGAGGAGGTAGTGGAAGCAGGGACGATAGGGACATTTAAGGGGCATCTTGACAAATATATGAATAGGATGGGAATAGAAGGATACGGACCCAGGAAGTGTAGAAGATTGTAGTTTAGTCGGGCAGTATGGTCGGCACGGGCTTGGAGGGCCGAAGGGCCTGTTCCTGTGCTGTACATTTCTTTGTTCTTTGTTCTTTGTTCTATTACAATGAATCTTTGAACTCGCACGTTATTATATTTGTTGTTCCATTTAGCATACTCTAGTTTTGCATCAATTAATATTTCACTGATTTTAAATTGAGCCAGAGAGGTTTTAACGAGACAGCTGGCTACTTTCTGCAAATACAGATTTTTGCAGAATTTTGAAGGATATTATGCATCAATCTAATATTTGACAATTTGTACTTAATGGTGTGTTGGTTTTGTTGAGCAGTTTGAACTGTTCTGAGTTCTGAACTGAAAATACTGAGTTTGCGTTGAACTTTTGTTCCGACTAGCGCCTTGCTGAGCAAACCCAACACCCAGAGGAAAATGTGGCTTATGGACCCTTTTTTTAGATTCTGAAAAGGAGAAGAAACCTACTGATCGCCACAGCACGGAATTCCAGTACCACTTTTGGTATTTTAAAAATTATTAACAAGAAGAAAAGAAAACAAAGGCATAATATGTTTACAGTCACACAGTTGAAATATCCTTCCAAAAAACTTACTTGGTCAGACTCACAAGTAAACACCTTCCAGGCAACGCTCTCATATAGATGTTAACTATAAAGATGCAGTATTATTAGCCAAGGCAAAACTGATGATGTTGTAGTAAAGATACATCTCACAACCTCTTGCCCTCTTCCACTTTGCTGTGGAAATCAAAGAAATTTCAGAAACAGGATTGCTTTCTGTAACCAAGACATTTCTGGATTGCTACTTCCCTGGAGGTCTTTCCACAACACAGCCAACACAACTCAGCTCAATTTTTCCTCAAATGTCCTTTTTCCTTTCATCTTCAATTCCACTGTGCTTAGCACCCCTTTGACCGTAACTTTTCCAATGTTTTCTTTCTATTCCCTCCCCTATCAGCTCAAATAAAATTCAATAACCTTCTCTTGGTTGCTTATGAAACCTTTGCAAGTTGTAAAAGTCTCCCCATTGCAATTTAACAGCTTGACAGCAACCAGGTCCACAATCCTTGCAGTCAAGTATCCCGCATTCGGGGACATCACAGGCATCAGCACCCTCCCAAGTGCATGGGCTAGCACCTTCCTGGGCACCTTCATGATCATGGTTTCACCCCATGCAAATTTCTAAACGCCAGTTAGTATTTATTAATCCACTCAACCTTTGCTTCATGACAAACACATGCATTAAATACCTCCCCGCACTTCATCTCAATTCTCCTGGACACAATGTCTTGATTAACCTTTCCCCAGCTTAATTGCATCATTTACACACGCAGCCTTTATAGAATGCACAATATTCCCCCAAAATGTTAAAATATATACACATTTATCCTTCGGCTGGGAGTAAGAAATCCAGGAATTTCACTGTACATATTTACTGTATATGCAATTTTTACTAAAATATATATTGAGTCATTAAGGTTGGGGACCGATAACGTTTTGCTTGAAGTAGACAATGTTTGCACAAGATTCCATGTGTTTTGAACAAGCAAAAATCGGCGTTGCTATACAAATTCAGAAAGATAAAACCATTTGCAATATCTATCTTGTACATCATGTTAACCCTCAATGTTAGAGTAACTGTGATGTGGAGATGCCGGCGTTGGACTGGGGTGAGCACAGTACGAAGTCTTACAACACCAGGTTAAAGTCCAACAGGTTTGTTTCGATGTCACTAGCTTTCGGAGCGCTGCTCCTTCCTCAGGTGAATGAAGAGGTCTGTTCCAGAAACACATATATAGACAAATTCAAAGATGCCAAACAATGCTTGGAATGCGAGCATTAGCAGGTGATTAAATCTTTACAGATCCAGAGATGGGGTAACCCCAGGTTAAAGAGGTGTGAATTGTACCAAGCCAGGACAGTTGGTAGGATTTCGCAGGCCAGATGGTGGGGGATGAATGTAATGTGACATGAATTCCAGGTCCCGGTTGAGGCCGCACTCATGTGTGCGGAACTTGGCTCTAAGTTTCTGCTCGGCGATTCTGCGTTGTCGCGGGTCCTGAAGGCCGCCTTGGAGAACGCTTACCCGGAGATCAGAGGCTGAATGCCCTTGACTGCTGAAGTGTTCCCCGACTGGAAGGGAACATTCCTGCCTGGTGATTGTTGCGCGATGTCCGTTCATTCGTTGTCGCAGCGTCTGCATGGTCTCGCCAATGTACCACGCTTCGGGACATCCTTTCCTGCAGCGTATGAGGTAGACAACGTTGGCCGAGTCGCACGAGTATGTACCGCGTACCTGGTGGGTGGTGTTCTCACGTGTAATAGTGGTATCCATGTCGATGATCTGGCACGTCTTGCAGAGATTCCCATGACAGGGTTGTGTGGTGTCGTGGTCACTGTTCTGAAGACTGGGTAGTTTGCTGCAAACAATGGTTCGTTTGAGGTTGCGCGGTTGTTTGAAGGCAAGTAGTGGGGGTGTGGGGATGACCTTGGCAAGATGTTCATCGTCATCAATGACGTGTTGAAGGCTGTGAAGAAGATGACGTAGTTTCTCCGCTCCGGGGAAGTACTGGACGACGAAGGGTATTCTGTCGGTTGTGTCCCATGTTTGTCTTCTGAGGAGGTCGGTCCGGTTTTTCGCTGTGGCGCGTTGGAACTGTCGATCGATGAGTCGAGTGCCATATCCCGTTCGTACGAGGGCATCTTTCAACGTCTGTAGATGTCTGTTACGCTCCTCCTCGTCTGAGCAGATCCTGTGTATACGGAGCGCTTGTCCATAGGGGATGGCATCTTTAATGTGTTTAGGGTGGAAGCTGGAGAAGTGGAGCATCATGAGGTTATCCGTGGGTTTGCGGTAAAGCGAAGTGCTGAGGTGACCGTCCTTGATGGAGACGAGTGTGTCCAAGAATGCAACTGATTTTGGAGAGTAACTGTGAATTAACAAGAAAACTGTGGTTGAGCGCACCCTGCTGCACAACAAATGACAAATGCAACTAAGATCGAGTGCTTGAATTTATCAACAACCCAACCAGACATCAATAAAGATTGAGAGTCAACCAATCTCTGGGGCAATTTAGTTGTGGCTCTCATTAGAATTTTATAGTATAATTGTATTTCAGCTGAGTTGTAATTAATTCTTTGTCCACTTTAAATCTGACATCCCTATTCAAAAAAGGAGGGAGGCAAAAAGTAGGAAACTCTAGGGGGCGATTCTCCGATATTGAGGCCAAGTTTTGCGCCGTCGTGAACGCCGATGCGTTTCACGACGGCGCAAACAGGGCCTGGACACGGCTTATTTTGCCCCCCCCCCCCAAGGGTCTTACGCACGTCAGCCCCTCACCAACATGGAGCTGGTGTTCTGGGGCCGCGCGTGGAAGGAGGTAGGCCCCGGGGGGGTCGGAGGGAAAGAAAAGAAGTTAGCTTGACCTCTGTGGTGGGGAATTTGCTGGAATCAATCTTGAGGAGATCATTGAACATTTGGAAAGACAAAGCTCAATCTACCATTGTCAGAATGGTTTTATGAAAGGCAAGTCATGCTTGACCAACTTGCTTGAGTTCTTTGATGATGTAACAGGCAAGGTGGAAAATGGGGAACCTGTGGATGTGGTATAGCAGATATATCTAGACTTCAGAAGGCGTTTGACAAGGTGCCGCATAAAAGACTGATCCAGAAGGTGAGATCGCAGGGGATTGGAGGTAGAGTACTAGATTGGATTGAGGATTGGCAGACTGACCTAAAGCAGGGGGTCGGGATAAATGGGTCCTTCTCTGGCTGGTGAACTGTGACTTGCGGGGTGCTTCAGGGGTCAGTTCTCTGCCCGCAACGGTTTACAATTTATATAAATGATCTGCAAGCAGGGACAGTGTGTAACATAGGAAAATTTGCGGATGATACTAAAATAGGTGAGAAAGTGGGCAGTGAAGAGAAGAGAGATTTTACAGACTGATGTAGATGGGCTAGGAGATTGGGCCAAAATTTGGCAGATGCCGTTTAATGTAGCTAAGTGTGAAGTTATCTATTTTGGTCAAAAAATAGAAAGACCAATTATTATCTGAATGGAAAGTAGATTCAAAATGCATCTAGGTGTCTTTGTTCATGAATCGCGGAAAGTCTGCATGCAGGTTGAGCATGTAATTATAAAGACATGGGAGTCGGTGCAGTGGTTAGCACTGCTGCCTCACTGGGCCGAGGACCTGTGTTCAATCCTGACTCTGAGCCACTGTCCGTGTGGAGTTTGCACATTCTCTCCGTGTCTGTGTGGGTCTCACTCCCACAACCCAAAGATGTGCAGGGTAGGTGGATTGGTTACAATAAATTGCCTTTTAATTGGGAGAAAAAAAGGCAAATGGAATGTTGCCATTTATTGCAAAAGGACTGGAATATAAAAGTAGAGAGGTATTGTTGCATTTGTACAAGGTGTTGGTGAGACCACATCTGGAGTATTGTGTCCAGTTCTGGCCTCTTTATTTGAGGAAGGATATGGTGGCATTGGAGGCAGTTCAGAGGAGGTTCACCGGATTGATTCCGGGGATGAAATGGTTGATGTATGAGGGGAGATTAAACAGTTTGGGCTTGTACTCGCTGCAGTTTAGAAGGATGAGCGGCGATCTGATTGAGGTATATAAAATACTAAGAGGGATTGATAAAGTAAACGTAGACCAAATGTTTCCCCATGTAGGGCAATCTAGAATGAGAGGCGATAGATTTAGAACTGAGATGAAAAGGAACTACTTCTCGCAGAGGGTGGTGAAATTGTGGAACTCGCTGCCCCATCGTGCAGTGGAACCTGAGTCATTAAATGGTTTTAAGAAGGAGATCAATATATTTCTGATTTAAAAAAGAAGTTTAAGGGGATATGGGGAACTGGTAGGGATTTGAAAAGATATTTGAGAAGATATTGGTCCAGTATTCTTTGTTCCCAGAGAAATGTGCTTAATTGTCATCAGCTTATTAAATATGTTAAATGTTTGCTTAATGCCTTTTAGCAAACTGAGAGAATCTTTTTCGGGACAAGATATTTCTTTTCTCAGACCATCTAGAATTTCTTCTTTTTCCTCCTCAGAACTGAATAGAAATTTGAATCTTGCACAGCACAACTCCATGGAACCTTTTGCAACTGAGGAGGAATTTTAAAAAATAGTCAAACATTTCGATCTGAAAATATTCCATTGGCAAGGTGACCAGGTATGTAAAAAACAATCCTATTATAATCTACATATGTATGCATTAGACAGCAGGGAGCCATTGAACTTCAAGAATGCACCACACACATGGCAATACAAACTTGTTACAGCATTGCTGCATGGATGCTGCTGTTTCCCGCTCTGGGATAACCCAACAAACTGACTTAATCTCTAAAAGAAAAATTTTACATTGTGATTGTCATGTCTTTTATTCAAAAAAAACTTGCCCGTTCGGTAAAGGAAGGAAAATTCTTAGTGCCTTGTAGCACGTCCTAACGTTAGAACTACCGCACCTTTTTGATACTGTCATTAGCCCACAAGGTTGCGAATTAAAAATTCAGGTGTTGGTAAATAGCGCAGGGCTCAACCGTTGAGATGTGGGTAAATGAGCAGATGGTGGTGGGTAAACAAGACTTTTCAAACATTAAATGGGTTGACGCAGGGATGGTATGTGTCATTATTACAGATGTGGAATTGGGAGGTCGAGGTGATGGTGTGGATATATGGTCAGAAGCTTGCCTGAATTCAGATTTGATATTTACGTTTGCAAACAGTGTGGATCAACCTAAGATAGTTGTTGGGGAGTTTGTGTTAGGGGCTGAAGGCAATGGCTTTGGTCAGAGCAGCACGGTGATGCAGTGGTTAGCACTGATGTCTCACGGTGCTGAGGTCCCAGATTCAATCCCGCCTCTGAGTCATTGTCCGTGAGGCGTTTGCACATTCTCCCCGTTTATGCGTGGGTTTCACCCTCACAACCCAAAGACGTGCAGGGTCGGTGGATTGGCCATGCTAAATTGGCCCTTAATTGGAAAAAATGAATTGGGTACTCTAAATTAAAAAAAAAGACGATGGCTTTGGTCTTCCCAATATTTAGTTGGAGGAATTTTCAGCTGATCCAGTACTGGATATTGACGGAACAGTGATTGGAGACGTGGTGTTGAACTGCATATCATCAGCATTCATGTGAAAACCGACTGTTTTTGGATGATGGTGCTGAAGGGCAGCATGTAGGTGAAGAAATCGAGGAGCCACCAGAGGTAACCACTCAGGAGTGGGAAGAGAAGCCATTGCAGGTGATTTCCAGATTTTGATTAAATAGTTGAGAATGAAATTGGGCGAATGTAGAACCACCCAGCAAATGACAGTGGCGAGGTGTTGGAGAATAGTGTCGTCAAGTGAACTATTTGTCATATGTGGAGATGCCGGCGTTGGACTGGGGTGGGCACAGTAAGAAGTCTTCCAACACCAGGTTAAAGTCCAACAGGTTTGTTTCGAATCACCAGCAGGTGAGTGATGAAGGAGCTGCACTCCGAAAGCTAATGATTCCAAACAAACCTGTTGGACTTGAACCTGATGTTGTAAGACTTCTTACTTAATGTCATATAGTCCAGTACAGCATACTGAGTGTGCTCGTTGATAAAATTGCTTATTTGCCCCTTTTAAAGTTTTCAAGTAATTTTTAATATTGTGGTATGACCAAGTCTATACATTTAAAGAAAACCTCTGCATTCAGCAGCCAGTTGATTGAAGCTACCTGGGGCATTACAAACAGATTTTAAAAAGTGCTTTCAATAGTCGAGAGGAGTGTTGTGCCCAAATCTCAAAGTACTTCAAGTAAGGTTTAGTTTTCACTCATTGGGTTTGGGGAGAAAGGTTTGTACCAAGTAGATTCCATTTTGCTAAAACTATTTTGCATCATGTTGGCATTGCAGTAGTGAGGTATTCGGCTCTCCAGATCTACAGTGAATGGTATTTAATGATATTTGAGTGAGGTGTGAAAACCTGCTTGGATTGGCTGTAATAGCTGGCGCGTGTAATGGGCCAGCAGAGCCATTGTAATTGAATTTAACATTCATTCTATAGAACTGCTTCTGCAATACGCACTCGGTGAGGACTGTATTGTTCATTCTGTAATATGCTTGTGAATCATTAATATTTAATTTTTCTGTGGCCTAGAAATAGGGAAAATATGTATCAAACCTGGTAATTCTCAATGTCTGATGCAATTAGTTTTATTGAACTTGAAAGCTTATATTTGATGCAATTTATATTTTGCACCTGAGGTGTTAATCTATTTTGCTGGATTTTGTAAGACTATCTGTACAATCTAAGCCATTTATTTTATGAAAGCCTTTAGAGGTGCAGATTAAATTACTTTATAATGACTTTATTATGACTGTCCTTCTAAAGCTATGTTTAATCAAAATCCCCGTGTGACCTGATTCTTTTTTTCTCTATTCCAGTTAAATAGCTGTTTTCTCTGCAACAATCATCCTTTTAATACAGAAGCTGTGGGTTATTTTTAGAGAAAGATCAGTATTGTGTTTAGGATAGGAGTTTGTATGTTAAAGATCTGCTTCAAATTATTGACCTAGACTGCCTGCAACATAACACAGTTCCTTTTGGAATAGGTAAGCACCACAGTAGACATTTCCACTGTGGGGTTGCTTTTGTTTAGTTCAGTTGAAGCTATCATCTGAAATTATACAAGTACTGTGCATTGTAGACGAGATGAACAGTTGGAATTGGAGTTCAGAGAGTCCTTCACTGAAAAGGCTGTTCTAAAAGGTCTAAAAGTTCATATCAAGGCATTGCTTTTTTTTTGCAAGTCCAGAGGCATTTAACAACTGGGTAAAACTTTGTCCTGATGTTTGGGGCCATTCATGAATTGTGCTGTTAGCAGTTTGTGTGAGACTGTAATGGACGTTCCTATTGTATTGTTATTGATATGTGAAGTGGGGGAGGGAAAATGAGCACCATCTGGACAGAACATTTCTTTTCCCTCAAAGATCACTGATCGTTCAGTCAAATATTTTGCTGCTTATTAATATCGGCAACTTGTTTCCAATCCCTGCAGAGAGAGAGATTATCTCATTTACTCTGTATTGCATTCACTTACCAGGAATTTATATTAAAATGTGTGCATTAATGAGCCTTACCATGGATATTTTTCAGGAAATTGTGTGAAATTTGCAGCTATTTGAAATGTGCTCTTGACTGTTGCGAAATTGACAACTCAAGAATGTTGTCACTTTTTAAATATTACTTTGCATAAATTGATTTGGTAGCAGTGGTAGATTTTTAGTGGTATATTAATATACCATTGTTAAAACATTCTTTTTCAATGTATTTGCAATTTAAAATATTTTATCCTTTACAGAAGCCAGCTATTTTAACTCTTATTTTATCTAATTTATTTTATGGTTTCAATCTACCCTTCCTACTTGTGCTCAATTTTGACGATGAGGCCCAAACTCTTAATTTCAATTTCCAATTGCCTGAGAACTCTTTTCATTTCTGGTTTGAGTCTGTATCTACTCAGGAGAGTGTGGACTGAACTATGACTGGACTGTGTCACTGAAATGACCGGGTCAGACTTCAGTGTCTTTTGTGTGCTGCCTTCAGGAACTTATCTCGTTAACTAGCCTAAAGCAACAGATGCTTCAACTACCTTTGGTGATAACAAGATTGGAGACTGATCTTTATATCTAAATTATATAGTTTAAAGCATATTAAAATTTAGAAATGTAGTTTTAACCAGTGAGCTGTTCCTCTGATGATCCCATTGATTATACTATTTATCTTTTGAACTCTGCTCATGGATACCAGGATGAGTAATGTAATTCCATTATCTCCATGGATGCTACTGAAGCAATTAACAGTGTCTGGCACCATGCACTTCTAAACTAGTTTATTATCAACACCAGCTTAAGGAACATTCATTGCCTTGTATTTTGATTCAGCACTTTACAATCTTATGGCCACAATATTAAGTTCAACAATTTGGATCATAACTACTGCTTCCACTTTTCTTGAACAGCATGTGCCAATAATGCTTCGGCCATTTACATCTCATCTTGACTTCTCCATTACCACCACCTTTTGCCTTGTGCCATCATGTTATTTAATCACTCCTGTGCTTCACCCTATCACAAACTTCGGTCTCTGTTCTTTTCTACACTTAGAATCTATTAAATCTCTAACATCTTCCTATTCTGATGAAAGTCATCAAGCTGAAATGTTAGCTGTTTCTCTCTCCACAGATGTTACCTAATTTAGTGTTTTCCAGCATTTTATATTTATTGCCATGATGCCTCTGTGATGTCATCTTTGCAGCTATTTATTGTAATTTTCTTTCAACATGCTCCATCTAATTGATGGCTCATTCACTGATTCTTTCTGTTAACTTTGAGCTTCACCTGGGCTGTTTGCTTTTCCATGGTAATTCTTCATTGGCTACCTCCACTCATCATTGAGTACTGCCTACACTGTCTGGTTTGATCATTCCACTTTTAGTTCTTCAATTTCATTCACATGGCCTACCTTCAAGTGCACACACCATCCATTCCTTTTGATGTAACTTTAATCATTCTGTCATAGTCTTCAATAGGCCACCCCAGTGAACGAGGCCCCCCCCCCCCCCAAGGCCGCCCTGCCAACGTTCCCGCCAGCAGCGACCAGGGGTGGCCGGCGCCGGCGGGAACCTGTCGTGTTGTAGCGGCCGCTCGGCCCATTTGGGCCGGAGAATCGCCGCTCGCCGGTTCTCCGAGCGGCCCGGTGAGAATTGCACTCCGCTGGTTTCCGGGGGGGTGGGAGAATCGCGTGCGGGGGTCGGGGCTGCGTTGCACGATTCGCACGGTGCCCGGTGATTCTCCCACCCGCCGTGGGGGGGGGGGGGGGAGAATAGCGCCCAAGAATCTTATGTTTCAGTTATACAGGGCATGGGTGAGACTGTATTTTGAATACAATTTGTACAATTTTGGTCTGCTTATTGAAGGAAGGATGTAAATAAATTGGAGGTGGTTCAGAGGAGCTTTACTAGATAGATACCTGAAATGAATTGATTGTCTTTTGAAGAAACGTTAGACAGACTGGGTTTGTTTCCACTGAAGTTTAGAAGGGTGAGTGGTAACTTGATTGAAGTAATAAGACCATGAATGGTATTTGGGGGCACCTGACCAAGTCTAGAATGAGTTGCTTATTTATTTTAAATTTAGTGTACCCAATTATTTTTTCCCAATTAAGGAGTAATTGGCCAATCTAGCTAACCACATCTTTGGGTTGTGGGGGTGAAACCCACGCAGACATGGGGAGAATGTGTAAACTCCACACGGACAGTGACCCAGGGCCGAGATTCGAACCCGGCACCTCAGCGCCGCAGTCCCAGTGCTGCCCTGAGTTGCTTATTTTTAAGGGTGGAGGATGGGTGCGAGTGCTGTTCAGGAGATCTGGCTAACCATGTGGATATGTTTTGCTCTTGTCCCAAGCTTGTGGGTTTTTGGGTCTCTTTAGCACCATGTCGGGTGACCCTGAGGATTGAGCTGGAACCCTGTCCCTTAGTGGCCACATTTGGGGTGTCCGAGTTGACGGAGCTGCAGACGGGCACGAGGGCCGCCGTCCTGGTCTTCGTCTCGCCGATTACCCGGAGGCAAGTTCTTATGGGGTGGAGATCTCCACCCAGTGCCTTGTTGTGGCTGGGGGATCTGATGGCATTCTTGTACCTCGAGAAAGTGCAGTACCGAGGGGAACAGTCGAGGGGTTCTATTGGAGATCGCAGCCTTTTATTCTTTATTTCAAGGAACTGGTCACCGTTAGTTGTTGGGGGGGAATTTAGATTTTGAGGGGTTGTTCTATTTTCTGTGTTTTGTTTATGGTTGATGTATGTAAATGTCTTTTTTTCTATTCTGTATTATATAAATTGAAAAATATTAATGAAAATATTTAAAAAGTACTGTGAAAGGTCTGAACTAGATTCCTTTTGTGGAGGAGTCTGGAACTAGGGGACACTGTTTTAAAGTTAGGCTTCACCCTTTGAGGAGAAGTTTTTTCAATAATTGACTAAGGCAATCATTGTTGATCTAAGGCATCAATCAGTTATTTCAGCGGATGTTAAATTGATGCATTATCTGCTCCCTTGGAATTTGTCGAGTTAGTTCAGATTCTGAACATTGCATGTTTAATTGACAAATTAAACTGGAAGTATAGTGGTTTCAGTAGCAGGGCTGATTGACAGAAGCATTCAATATTATGCAGAATATGATTGGATGTAGTGCAACTTGTAAAGTGCTCATCATGTAATATGCACTGTTGGAGTCTCTCATTTCAGAGGAAGCCACATATTTTCTTTGTGCCTGCAGCTGATTTGCCAGAAGGTCAAGGGGTTCTGCATGAAGTGATTCAGTTTGATGCAGGAAACTGCCATTTATTTAGAGGATGTTGTGGTTTTTATCAGGAAATATAGGTATATATTTTCACATCTCTTTTTTTTTCTATCACAATTTTCACAGGCCAGTAAATTACTGTTTGATAATCTTGTGGTACCACAATATCTTCTACGTGAATTCCTCATCATTTAGGTATTATATTACAAAAAGCAGTAACAACCTCAATCCCGAGTCAGCTGCCCGCACCCTGCAATGAGCTTGTCTTTGATTTTTAACAAAAAACCTCTTTCAAAGCAACTTCTGCTTATAGAATATAATTAGTTAACAGCAGTTACTCGATCTTCTGTTGACATTTTCAAATGCAGCTGATAACAAATAATTTTTTCTTTTGCTAAATTCACATACTGGTAACTGAATCCCAGAAATGCATTTGGTTCAATGCCAACCTTTTCCCTATGGAATGTTAACAAAAGCAATCACTCACTACACTGCACTGCATAGATCTTCTATTTAAATCGCCCTTTGCGTAAGCTTCTTTTTGGTAATAATCCTACTTACTGGACCAAGGAATGCTTCAGCTTACCTTATTTCAGCTTGGATGCATGCTGTACTAAAGAATTATGGTCTGGAGGGACGTCAGTTAATACTTTAAGTGAATTAAGTGCCCATGCACTTTTTGACACTGGTAACCTGCTCAAAGGTTTGGGCTAACCTTAGTATAAGTTTTTATGAATGAATGTGAACTAGGACTGGTTAGAACAAAGAACAAAGAAAAGTACAGCACAGGAACAGGCCCTTCAGCCGTCCAAGCCTGAGCCGACCATGCTGCCCGTCTAAACTAAAATCTTCTACACTTCCGGGGTCCATATCCCTCTATTCCCATCCTATTCATTTATTTGTCAAGATATCCCTTAAACGTCACTATCGTCCCTACCACCACCTCCGGCAGCGAGTTCCAGGCACCCACTACCCTCTGTGTATAAAAAAAAAAAAAGTACCTTGTGCATCTCCTCTAAACCTTGCCCCTCGCACCTTAAACCTATGCCCCCAGTGATTGATCCCTCTACCCTGGGAAAAAGTCTCTGACTACCCACTCTATCTATGCCCCTCATGGTTGGCCCCTGATTCTTTTTCTACCTGCGTTGAAGTGTCCAGCCTCCCCATTTGACCTCCTGATATTGGGTAATAGCAGCACTGTCAGTGCTTGCGGTGTTCTGTGATGTTTGGGTGGAATAATTTGATGCCTCTATTTTCCTAATTTGCCTTGTCACTTCAAAAAAAAAAAAAAAAAAATTCTATTGGTAATACCAGACAGATTCCAGTTATCTTGGGCATCAGTGGTGCTTTGACGCTCAATCAATAGGAATCCGTGGTCCCCTCCCCCAGGGCTGAAACACAGTTTTGTGAGAGTGCTTGCTCATCTGTAGCTTCATGTTTTTTTTTTTTAAACAAAAATTGTTCTGTACATCAGATCTGGGCTCGATAAAAGAAAAACTGTTCATGCATATCACTGCAATGTGCTTCACTTGGACATTTTAGGTAATTGGGTCATTTTTGTATGACTTATCATGTTTAGTCAGTTTTAAACTCTGAACATATTGGCCTTGATTTTGCAGTCAGCTGTGAAGGAATATGGTTCAGTATTCACCTTGTAGCTGTCCAAAGTGTTTTCTTGAGGCTTTTCAGCATCGACTTGCTGCCCTTGGGTGTGTCTGATCCTGCGCGTAATGTCAGCTAAGGGGAGTCTGTGGCATCTATGAAAAGAGCAGGAAGTAGTGACTCTCCAAAGAATCAGATTAAAAGAATCATCCCTGAGGCATGCAGAATCTAAACCAGAAAGCCTAAATTAGATTTTAATAATGTACAGAGAGCCCAATAAAGAATCAGGGAAAGCAGATGAGATAAGAGATGGACGGGAAAAGTAGTTTGAAAGCAAAATCTCCAAAGCTAATGACAGTTGTAAAATTCAATTTATTTTTGGGTGGCACAGTGGTTAGCACAGCTGCCTCATAGCCAGGAACCTGGGTTCAATTCCGGCCTTAGGTGCACTTTCTCCCCACTCCTGCGTGGATTTCCTCCGATTTCCTCCCACAGTCCAAAGATGTGCAGGTTGGATGGATTGGCCATGCTAAAGAAATTGCCCCTCCATGTCCAAATATGTGCAGATTAGGTGCAGTTATGGAGTTGGGGTGAGGGAGTGCACCTAGGTAGGGTCCTCTTTCAGAGGGTGGGTGCAGACTTGATGGGCCAAATGGCCTCCTCCTGCATTGTAGAAATTCTATGGTTTAGAGGCAAGAGAGATTATTTCGTGCCAAAGGGAAAATGCTGGAAAATCTCAGCAGGTCTGGCAGCACGGTTCTATTACTCCTTTTGAAAAACGTGAACCTGGAGGAAGGGCTTCTGTGGTGGGCTGAGGAGGTGAGTCACCATCTCTGCTCACAGGCAAAGAGCCCGGGTGCACTTGACGTGCTGCCCCACAAAACACCCATAATGTCCACCGACTACCGAGGTCTCTGGCTGCGCAGCTGAAGGCTATCGCTAATAGGGAATTGACAATCGTGGTTAAGTGAGCACTTCTAACAACCCAAGTGGGTTCTCGTGGGTGGGTGGGCCACTTGGCATGTGGGAGTCATTGCCTAGCATCCCAATCACACCTTGATGCCTGGACACTGTGCGTGAACACAGTGGGAGGCAACACAACACACGCAGCAGCCAACATCCAAACACCCAGGGAATGGGACACAGCTCCTGGGACATGTCCATGGGAGGAGACTGGGTGAGTGCTACGGGTGAGGGGTGAGGGATGCCTGGAGAGATGGGTTCGGAAGCGGGCCGCATTGCAGAATAAAGTGACCGAGGTGTCATACTGCTTGTGGTCAAGTGTTTTTAATGTATCACAGGTGTCCAACAATGCCCTGCTCTCCTGACAGTGCCCTCAGTGATGCTCAATGTGATTAATCTTTCTTGCTGTGCCACAGCATTTAGGTGTGTCTCCAGGATTCACATCTGAGGTGGAGGCAGCCATTTGCTTACACGTCCTGTGACCTTTGATGCCCCTGGTGGGCATCCTCTGGGGCCCTGGTGCACTTGTCGGTTGCACAAGCACATCTGTGCCGTCCTGTCCCATGTGTTGACTGCGAGACATGGCCTCAGAGGGGTCGAACTCAGGGGAGCTGGAGGCCACCAGCCCCACTCCATGGGATGGGCCTGGGTTGGTATCCAGCGGCCCCTCCTCTAACTCGGTGCCCATAGGGCCCTGGGGTTTACCTCTGAACAGAGGGGTAGCCTGTTCGAGCTCCAGCTACCCCGCGTCATCAGGCCCTGGCAGCTCCCCGAGGTGTGCACCAAGGCGTTGACGCCCTCGGCGATGCACCTCAGTGATTGGGCCATGCTCTGCAGCACCTCAGCACTGCCCACCTGTGACTGGGACAAGCTCTGCAGCGCCTCGGCCATTCCCATCTGAGAGCGGGACATGTCCCGCTGCACCTCATCAAGGTCAGCCTGATACTGGGTAACATCCTCCAGAGAGACGGAAATTCTGCCCAGGCCCTCAGCCATGGCAGTCACCGACTGTGCCACACCTTGGACACCTTCACTCACGCAGCTGACAGTGTGCAGCAGGCTCTCCACTGCTGTCCCGGTGAATTGGCAGGTGAGCCGTTATTTGTGGCAAGAAGGCTGTGGGGCTTCGTTAAGTGGACCATTTAACGTTGACTAGTGTTGCTGGCCTGACTGATAAGCTCGCGGCAGTTCCTGCTCGCTACCACACTTCGAAATCTTTACGGAGAATCGTACCCGAAATATTAAAAAATTGGATAAATGTTTTCAAACTTATTTAAAATGTTCCCATTAACCGCCCCAGTGCACACAAATTAGCAACTGTTAAATATTACAGAACGTTGCCTTGCTCAATGTGACTAAACTAACAAGTTATTTATATTCGGCCCTTGAACTGCGAGGGAATCTCACTGAATTTTTTGCCTTTCTCTTCTTGAATTATTTTATTAAAAAAATGTATCCCCATCAGTCAATTTTGTTGTCAAACTGGTCCAAATGTGACACTGTGCTCACCAAAATAAATTTTAATTGCAGTATGGATTAAATTGAATTAATGGTGTGAAATCATTCTTGAGGGGTGAAGAAATTGTAGGCTAATAGGAGAGGGCATGTGTGTCAATCAAGTACTTTGAAAGCCTTTCTTGTTTGCTTCTTCACTGTGAAATGGTTCTCTATTCGCCAGTGTAACTGACAGTTGTCAAATTATCCCCCAGTTGAGGCACTTCATTCTAAGTGAACTGCCAGCAAGCTCAGTTAATTTTAGTTTGGAAGTACTCTTGCTTGGGTTTTTACCAGAGTGGCTTTTTAAGTCAATTGTCAGGATGTGGTTGAGAGTAGTTTATGTTGACTTTTCTCCCCCAGATTTGAGGGAGATTTGATTTCTTCTGTGTCTGTTCTGCGGGCTGCTCCTGAAATAAGAAGCTTTCTCAGCACGTTAGTGCATCAAAGAGGCCAGGAGGCAGCTCTATTGTTAAATAAAGCGCATATATAAAACATACTGGATTCCGTTCGAATGAACATAGAAAAAACAGTGCAGAAGGAGGCCATTCGGCCCATCAAGTCTGCACCGATCCACTTAAGCCCTCACTTCCACCCTATCCCCATAACCCCTCCTAACCTTTTTTTGGGGTCACTAAGGGCAATTTAGCGTGGTCAAACCACCTAACCTGCATGTCTTTGGACTGTGGGAGGAAACCGGAGCACCCGGAGGAAACCCACGCACACACGGGGAGAACGTGCAGACTCCGCACAGACAGTGACCCAGCGGGGAATCGAACCTGGGATCCTGGCGCTGTGAAGCCACAGTGCTATCCACTTGTGCTACCGTGCTGCCCAAAGCAAAAAAATGCACTAAACGGAATGTGTGTACTGTGTTCAAATGTTTGCATGTGATAAACGGGTAGTAAATCTTTCAAAATAAAAATTTATTTTCTACCAGGCTAGTGGAGAGATCTGTCACTTGAAAGAGGAAACTTCTGAAATTAAAGGTAACAACCCTGTTTGATGGCGTAAGATCATTGTGTTCTGATTAGGTTATTGATTTTGGTTGTTGGATGCAGCTTAGTTTCTCCAGTGCAGTATTGGAACTGTCATATCAAACTGAAAAACATGCTTCCTCTGGTCATGACCCCTTACAGATTGCTTTGTATGGTACTTACGGGTGCATTTAATGAATGCATTATCTGTGCATTTGGCTGGAACTACTCATTTGCAGAGTTGAGTGAAAAGCTGACGAGGCTTGGATTAAACAGAAAGGATACGTTGCTTTGGGAAATGCTTGGTATAGAAAAGTCCACCTCACCTCCACCTCGGATGTGAATCCTGGGGACACACCTAGATGTAGCAGCAAAGCAAGGGAGGTTAATCACATTTAGGATCACTGAGGGCACCGGGGGAATGGGGTGGGTGGGGGGGCACACCATCAGGAGAGTGGGGCATTGTTGGAAAGGTGCTGAGTTTAGCCCTGACCAACAGTTGCTTCTCAGCTTCCTGCAGCCAAAACAGTTGCCAAAGGTCTGTGGGCACTGGCTGTGGTCATTTGCACTTACTGTTATTTTCTCCCTTTTTAGGCTCCGCTTGTGTATCAAATGTGGGAAAGGTTCCAGCTGTGCTTTATGGGGTGGATTTGGTCTCTGGTTGCAGCAAGTTGCTTCTTGATAAAGAAGAGGGTGAAAGGTTATCGGGCAAAGGCAGGAATGTGAAGTTGAGGTTGAAATTAGATCAACCATGATTGTATCAAATGGTGGAGCAGTCTTGAGGGGCCGAGTGTTCAACGGCTCTTAAGAGGCATGTTCCATAAGACCATAAGAAATAGCAACAGTGGGAGGCCGTTGGGGACTCGAGCCTGCTCCGCCGTTCAGTCGGCTCATGGCTGATCCAACATTCCTCACGTCCACTTTCGTTCCCTTTCTCCTTCACCTTGATTTGTTTGTTGATCAAGAATCCATCTATCTCGGCCTTAAATATGCACAAGAACAGCTCACTGTGGGCAAGGAGTTCCAAAGACTCAAATCTCTGAGAGAAGAAATTCCTCCTCATCTCAGCCTTAAATGGACACCCCTTTATTCTGAGACTATGCCCTCTGATCTTCGACTCGCCCATGAGTCAAAGCACGGTAGCATAGTGGTTGGCACAGTTGCTTCACAGCTCCAGGGTCCTCGGTTCGATTCCCGGCTGGGTCACTGTCTGTGCGAAGTCTGCACGTTCTCCCCGTGTCTGCGTGGTTTTCCTCCGGATACTCAGGTTTCCTCCCACTGTCCAAAGATGTGCGGGTTAGGAGGTGCTAAATTGCCCTTGGTGTCCAAAAAGGTTAAGTGGGGTTACGGGCATAGGGTAGTTACGTGGGCTTGAGTAGGGTGCGCTTTGTAAGGGCCGGTGCAGACTCAATGGGCCAAATGGCTTCCTTCTGCACTAAATTCTATGAGGAGAAATTACCTCTCTGCATTTACCCTGTCAAGTCCCTTAAGAATCCGATGTGTTTCAGTGAGATCACATCTCGTGGTTCTAAATTCCAATGAGTCCCAACTTGTTTAACCGTTTGTTATGGGCCAGGGTTTAGAAAACCCCAAAGTGTATCATGGAGTTCACCTGACCCACAACTTTTAATAGATTGTGGTATGGGGAGCACAGGGCCCACTCTACAGGTGTGGTACAGCATAAATGGAAAAGTATTTTTTAAAGCAAAACAATGTTTATTCTATGAACTCAAGTTAATCTTTTTAAAACATACAGTGAACATCTTAGCAACCATTAATTCAAATACAATCCCCAAAGAATAAAACACTAAGCAATCATTTAAGTTTTCCTTTTAACATCCATAAGATTTAAAACACGCCTTTTACCAGAAGCACATCAGGTTAAAGTCACTACTGTTATTAATTTTAAATCACCAGGATCGATTTACAGTCTTTAGATTACAGAGTGAGACTCTAATACACCTTCTGGCTGTGACTGCAGCTATCCAGCTCTGCAAACGAAACTAAAACACACCCTGCAGCAAACAGCCTAAAACAAAAGTAAAACCTTGACAGCCCAGCTCTACCAACTCTCTTTTCAAAAAAAATAAATAATTTTTATTAAGGTTTTCATAAAATACTAATAACAAAACGAAAAAGGAACCCAACAGGGTTAAGTACAAAACACAATCTAGAAAAGCAACCCTCCATATCCCCTCCCCCTGTATATAAATAATAAATTAACATTAACACCCCGACTTAACACAACAGGTATATACACCCCCTCAGACCCTCCAGTGTAAGTAACAAAAACAGGAATAAAGTAACCCCGCCCCCCCCCCCCCCCGGAGCTGCTGCTGCCATTGACCAATGTCTACCGTTCTGCCAGGAAGTCTAAGAACGGTTGTACCAACCCTCTCGAGGCGAATTTCGCCCTCTCCAACTTGATAAACCCCGCCATATCGTTGATCCAGGATTCCACGCTTGGGGGCCTCGCATCCTTCCACTGAAGAAGAATCCTTTGCCGGCCTACCAGGGACGCAAAGGCCAGAATACCGGCCTCTTTCGCCTCCTGCACTCCCGACTCCTCTGCCACCCCAAATATTGCGAGCCCCCAGCCCGGTTTGACCCTGGATCCTACCACCCTCGACACTGTCCTCGCTACGCCCTTCCAAAATTCCTCCAGCGCTGGGCACGCCCAGAACATATGGGTGTGATTTGCTGGGCTCCCTGAGCACCGAACACACCTGTCCTCTCCCCTAAAGAACCGGCTCATCCTTGTCCCGGTCATGTGTGCCCTGTGCAGTACCTTAAACTGTACGAGGCTGAGCCTCGCACACTAAGGAAGAGTTCACCCTCCCTAGTACATCTGCCCACATCCCTTCCTCAATCTTCTCTCCCAACTCCTCCTCCCACTAACCTTTCACCTCCACCACCGAGGCCGCCTCCTCCTCCTGCATCACCTGGTAAGTTTCCGAGATCTTCCCCACTCCCACCCACCCCCCCAAGAGCACCCTGTCCTGTACTGTGTGTGGCAGCAGCCGCCGGAATTCCACCACCTGCCGTCTGGTCTTCGTGAATGATCTGCGGCACACAATCCTCAATCCTCATGGCTAAGACCTTCGCCAGCACCTTGGCATCTACATTCAGCAACGAAATTGGTCTGTAAGACCCACATTGCAGGGGGTCCTTGTCCTGCTTCAGTATCAAGGAGATCAGTGCCCGGGACATCGTCGGGGGCAAAGCCCCCCACTCCCCTTGCCTCATTGAAGGTCCTAACTAACAGCGGGCCCAACAGGTCCATATATTTTTTATACAATTCGACCGGGAAACCGTCCGGCCCCGGTGCCTTCCCCGCTTGCATGCTTCCTATCCCTTTGGTCAGCTCCTCCAGCCCAATTGAGGCCCCCAGTCCCGCCACCAGTCCCTCCTCCACCTTCGGAAACCTCAATTGGTCCAGGAAGCGGCCCATCCCTCCCTCCTCCCGTGGGGGCTCGGATCGGTACAATTCCTCGTAACAGTCCCTGAAGACCCCATTGATGCCAGCTCCACTCCGCACCACACTCCCTCCCCTGTCCTTAACTCCCCCGATCTCCCTAGCTGCGTCCAGCTTCCGAAGCTGATGCGCCAGCATCCAGCTTGCCTTTTCCCCATACTCGTAAATCGCCCCCTGGGCCTTCCTCCACTGCACCTCCGCCTTCCTAGTGGTCACCAGGTTGAATTCGGCCTGGAGGCTGCGCATCTTTCTCAACAATCCTTCCTCGGGCACCTCCGCATACCTCCTGTCTACCCTCACCATCTCCCCCATCAGCCCCTCCCTCTCCCCCTGCTCCCTCTCCCCCTGCTCCCTCTCCCCCTGCTCCCTCTCCCCCTGCTCCCTCTCCCCCCCCCGCTCCCTCTCCCCCCCCCCCCCCCCCCCCCCCCCTTGTGGGCCCTAATGGAGATCAGCTCTCCCCTAACCACCGCCTTCAGCGCCTCCCATACCATCCCCACTCGGACCTTCCCGTTATCATTGGCCTCCAGGTACCTCTCTATACTTCCTCGGACCTGCTCACTCACCACCTCGTCCGCCAACAGCCCCATCTCCAAGCGCCACAACGGCCGCTGGTCCCTCTCCTCCCCCAGCTCCAATGCAGGGCGTGGTCCGAAATGGCTATCGCCGAATAATCAGTATCCTCTACTCTCGCTATCAGCGCCCTGCTGAAAATAAAAAAGTCGATTCGGGAATAAGCCTTATGGACATGTGAGAAGAGTGAAAATTCCCTATCCCCCGGCCTTGCAAATCTCCAGGGGTCCACCCCTCCCATCTGGTCCATAAACTCCTTCAGCACTCTAGCCGCCACCGGCTTCCTACCTGTCCTAGACCTGGAGCGATCCAGTCCTGGATCCAGCACCGTGTTAAAGTCTCCCCCCGTTATCAGGCCCCCCACTTCCAAGTCTGGGATCCGACCCAACATATGCCTCATAAAACCCACATCGTCCCAATTCGGGGCACACACATTGACCAGTACCACACTCTCTCCCTGCAACTTACCACTTACCATTACGTACCTACCGCCATTGTCTGCACAATGCTCGATGCCTCGAATGACACCTTCTTTCCCACCAAGATCGCCACCCCTCGATTTTTGGCATCCAGCCCCGAATGAAACACCTGACCTATCCACCCTTTCCTCAATCTTACCTGGTCTGCCACCTTCAGGTGTGTCTCCTGGAGCATAACCACATCCACCTTCAGGTGCGTGAACACGCGGCCCGCTTAACCGGCCCATTCAGTCCACTTACATTCCAGGTTATCAGCCGGATCAGGGGGCTACCCGCCCCCCCCTCCCCCACCGACTAGCCATAACCCCTCCTCGGCCAGCCACGCGCCCACACCCCACGCCCGGCCGGTTCCCCACGGTGGCAGATCCCCGCCTTGACCCCCCCCCCCCCCCCCCCCCTCACTCGCTCCCGCTCCCCCTTGACCAGAGCAGCAGCAACTCGACCCCCCCCCCCCCGGGCTGGGACCCATCCTAGCTGATTTACTCCCCCCATTGCACTTCCACAAGTCAGCTGACTCCTGCTGACCCCGGTCACTCCCGCCTCTCCTTCGACTCCTCCCATTGTGTGACACACCCTCTTACATTCCCCATCCACAGGCTCTCCACCTCCCCCTTCCATCCTAAGCGCGGGAAACAACCCTCGCTTCCCTGCCCCGGCCCCACCCCCTTCAGTCTTCAGCGCGGGAAAAAGCCCGCGCTTTCCACCTACCCGGCCCCGCCACCTCTGACGCAGCTCCTTTTACATGCCCAGTCCCCTCACCCCCGACTCGGGCCTCCCCCGCAAGGCCCCATCGCACCGCCGGCCATCCACCCCGTTCCGTTTGCTTACCCCCCTCCAAGAGCCCCCGACCAACCCAACCAAAACATTGCCCAACCCGCCCCAACCACCCTCACTGACCAGAAAGAGAAAAACACAAAGAAAAAGAAACCAAGAGCAAAGGCCCCCCCCTTAAAAAGTAACAGATCAACCGTAGTCCCCAAACGCCCATCCCGACCCTCAATCTGTGTCCAACTTCTCGGCCTGAACAAAGGCCCAAGCCTCCTCCGGAGACTCAAAATAATGGTGCCGATCCTTGTAGGTGACCCACAGTCGCGCCGGCTGCAACATGGCAGACTTCACCCCCTTCCTGTGCAGCACCGCCTTCGCTCGATTGTACCCAGCCCTCCTCTTCGCCACCTCCGCACTCCAGTCTTGGTATATTCGAACCTTCGCGTTCTCCCACCTGCTGCTCTTCTCCTTGGCCCACCTGAGCACACACTCCCAATCAGCGAACCGATGAAACCGCACCAGCACTGCCCGCGGAGGCTCGTTAGCCTTGGGCCTCCTCACCAGCACTCTATGGGCCCCTTCCAACTCCAGGGGCCCCTGGAAGGACCCCGCTCCCGTCAGCGAGTTCAACATGGTGACCACATAGGCCCCCACATCCGGCTCCTCCAGCCCCTCCGGGAGGCCCAGAATCCACAGATTCTTCCGCCTCGACTGATTCTCCATCTCCTCAAACTGCTCCTGCCATTTCTTGTGGAGCGCCTCGTGCGCCTCCAACTTTACCGCCAGGCCTAAGATCTCGTTCTCGTTGTCGGAGATCTTTTGTCGGGCCTCGCGGATCGCCACCCCCAGGGCCGTCTGTGTCTCCAGCAGCTTATCAATAGAAGCCTTCATCGGCTCTAGCAGGTCCGCTTTAATCTCTCTGAAGCAGCGCTGGATACCCTCCTGCGCCCACTGCATCCACGTTGCCTGGTCTCCGCCCGCCGCCATTTTGTTGTTCTTCCCTCGCACCTTCTTCGGGTCCACCACCACCTTTTTAGTCGCCCCGCTCCTAGTAGAAGCCATATACTATCGGGGAATTGTTATAATCTCCTTCCCACACCGGGAAACGTCGGAAAAGTGCCGTTGGGGGCCCTGAAAAGTGCCCAAAAGTCCGTTTTTGCGGGAGCCGCCGAATGTGCGACTTCGCTCCGCATAGCCGCAACCGGAAGTCCCTCCACCCACTCTCTGACATCACTGCAGTAATAAACACCCATTTCTTTAAGGTACTCTCACTATAGATACTTATATACCCACCCATTTATAAACACCCATTTCTTAAAGGTTCTCTCACATGACACATTGCTCATAAGACAATGCCCAAATATCTAAAGCTGGCACTGCTTAATGCGCTATACTGGGCAACAAATATAGCCATGGTTAGGAACTGGGTAGTGGGGGAGGGGTCGGTATTGGAGCGGATGGGGGCAACATCTTGTAAGGGCACTAGCTTAGGGGCGCTGTTGGCGGTGTCTCTGCCGTTCACGCCGGCCAGGGTACTCCATAAGCCCGGTGGCAGTGGCAGCCCTTAGAGTGTGGGGACAGTAGGTGCAGCACCTGGGGGTTGGAGGGTGCTTTGGTTTGGGCATCGATTTGTGGGAACCACAGGTATGCCCCAGGGGGCTTGATGTTGGGTTCGAATGGTTTGGGGATGTATTTGTGGAGGGCAGCTTTCTGTGCTTAAAGGAACTGAAAGAGGAGTATGAGCTGCCCAGCGGGAATGGGTTCCGGTACTTACAGGTACGGGATTATGTTATGAAGCAGGTGTCTTCCTTTCCCCACCTGCCGCCCCAAGGGCTGCAGGACAAGGTGTTGTAAACCGGCGTTGGCGAGGGTAGGGTGTCGTAGATTTATAAGGAATTATTGGACAGGGAGGGTGCCCCAATAGGGGAAGAGTGAAAGGCCGACGTCTTGGCCTTTACCTCCCTGGTAGCCCAGAGACGGATCTTGTGGGTGGGTGGAGAGGAATGGCAGGGAGGGTGGGGCGTTATGTATTGGCTATGTGATTCCCTGTTTGTTGTCTTTTTCTTGGTTTTGGATTGTGTTTTATGTATATATTTATAAATACCTTAATAAAAAAAATATAGTTTTAAAATTCATGTATGTGGGAGGGACAGCTGTTACCTTGAAACATGAACAATGTTTCCCAATTAGTGGTAAGCTTTCAGTAGGCAAAGCTGCAGCAGCCTAGATTTCTTCTTGGGTTGACAAGCGCAAATCCCCACACAACCGCCACATTTGACTTCAAATCTACAAAGACAGATTTATCGTACACTTCAATTTACATTGATTTTAGTGCCATCCTCTCGCTGTCTGTTTACGCCGGTACATCAGTTAATCGCAGAGTTGCCAGGTTCGGGAAACTGTTCCTGCCAAACCCCACCCTAAAACTAGCCACAGAAGGAGTCAAATGGCAACATTTTATTTCTCCTTTAATAAGATGTAGTGTGAATTGTGGTAATATGAAAAGTCTAATTGCTTTGTTATTTATAAAGTAATCATCTCCATGGAGACCGATATTAATTTGTGCACATTAAATTTATCGAAATGAGCCATATATAAATGTATATAGTTACACCCGCTACCACAGTGCAGAAAATAATTCAACTCGGCACTAAATGTAAATTAAAATCCATAAAAATCACTACTAGGTGTGACATGTACAGATCAGGTTAGCGACTGGCGCCAGTTACCAGATCGAATTTCAAGATTTTCCTCCTCTCAAAAACAGTTTTATAGGACGTAGTAAGAATCCATGTAGCAGATGAAATTGTGAGAAATATGTATATCATTATAATTAGTAGAAACAACCAAAGTATCAGGAAATTATATTTATTGGTTGCAACAAGTTATTTACCAGAGTGTTGGATGGTTTAGAGGGCGGGATTGGGATAAACACAGTTTCTCACCTGGTAATAAATCAGGTAGTCCCAATAGTGGTTTTGAAGGCCTTTCACCTGGGTATAGATTCATAATTGATGGAGTTTCTAATCTCGAATAGCTTTATACGGTGAAATTTGGAGAGTAGCACCAGAGCATATTGTGATTAAAGTTAAGTAATCTAATAGTTTTGGGAATATGACTGTAACATCAGGAAATGATAATCATTTATCATGGGCAGCACGGTAGCACAGTGGTTCGCACTGTTGTTTCACCGCACCAGGGTCCCAGGTTCAATTCCCAACTTGGGTCACTGTCTGTGTGGAGTCTGCACGTTCTTCCTGTGTCTGCGTGGGTTTCCTCCGGGTGCTCCGGTTTCCTCCCACAAGTCCCGAAAGACGTGCTGTTGGGTAATTTAGACATTCTGAATTCTCCTTCTGTGGACCCGAACAGGCACTGGAATGTGGCGACTAGGGGATTTTCACAGTGACCTCATTGCAGTGTTAATGTAAGCCTACTTGTGACAATAAAGATTATTATTAAATCATCAGTAGTAACTTCACATTTAGTTGATTTTGGTGTGCATTGTACAGTAAAAACACGTTGTTCCACTCTCCTTCAAAAACTAAGATCAACATGCACATGAGCTACAAGAAAAAATAAGGAGCTTTTGATGAAAATCAGGGGTTGACTTTTACACAAGGTCAACTATTACTAAAGTATATAGGGTAAATATTACAGCAATTTAGAATATTACATCTAATCACAACACATTAATGATCTGGAAGAAGGTACTGAAGGCACTGTTGCTAAGAAAAACTAGAACCAGAGGACATCATCTCAGACTAAAGGGACGATCCTTTAAAACCGAGATGAGGAGGAATTTCTTCAGCCAGAGGGTGGTGAATCTGTGGAACGCTTTGCCGCAGAAAGCTGTGGTGGCCAATTCACAGTGTCTTTAAGACAGATAGATAGATAGGTTCTTGATTAATAAGGGGACCAGGGATTATGCGGAGAAGGCAGGAGAATGGGGTGAGAAACCTATCAGCCAGGATTGAATGGCGGAGCAGACTCGATGGGCCGAGTGGCCTAATTCTGCTCCTATGTCTTATGGTCTAACACCGTACAATTACTGTTCCATATAGCTTAATATCTTGGGAGCATTACAAGGCAAGATGGAGTAGCTAGATTTGTTTCTGTCATATTCATTAGGTACTTTGTAAAGGGAGAAGAATGATTTTTATTTCTTGAAGTACCCATTTCTGACTGTGCGCAGTGCCAGGAACCAGTTGTGGGAATACAATTTTGGTTATGTGCAATTGTACATGTGAATCGTCTTTACTTGCACAACCAGTTACAAAAGAAGTTTCATTTACATACCATCTTCTGTGACCTCAGAGTATCCCAATGAGGCACTTTGGATTTTTGGCCACTGCTGTAATGATAGTGTCTGGAAGCAGCAAGGTATTGAGCTGAAGAGTAAAATAAACGACCAAACCATTATCCATACCACCCTGCTGTCTGGTGCAGAATCCTGAATCTGCTAGAGGTGCCACATCAAAGCTCTAGAACACAACCATCAAAGTCATGAGAATTTGATGGGACAAAATTACAAACAATTTTGTAATCGTGTAGTCTTCATCGTGTTGGGCCCAACAGTATGGAGACTACCTTCCAGAAAATTCAACTTGGATCAACAGACTGTGTCTCCTGAGTGGATGATCACAGGATTCCCAAGAAGATCATCCCGGGGAACTGTCTCAGAATAAATGACATAAAGGTGGCCTAAAAAAGAGCCGGACACACTTGTGCATTGCAGATCTCTTATCCTACCGACTCGTGTGGAGTCGAGACTGCAATGTGGTTCAGCATGTTGTATTGGGCCACCAATGCCAAACCTGTGACATCGAGAGTGCCCAGAGGTGGCACAGTTGCAGACTTTCCCCAAACACCATGAGCGAGAACATGAACGGCGAGTTCTGTGGCCATCAATGCTGATCTTGCACTGGACTCTTCAGTCATGAGATGACTGACAGAAGACTATGAAATCATACTAGGACATCATTGAATAATAAAGGGTCCACCACTAGGGCTGCAATGGAAGAAAGTAGACCATCATATTTGTGCACCATTAGGTCCATGAGGAGCAGTGAGATTAATGGCTAGATAATGCATTTTCTGGCATTGATTGAGGGATAATTATTGACCAGGACACAATGTACTGCTTAATGGTGTTGGTTAATGGATAAATGTTGGCCAGGATGCTGGGAAAATTCCCCTGCTGTTCTTGGTAAAGTGCCAGGTGATCTCTTGTATCCATTTGGGAGGACAACTGGAGATTGTTTTAATAACTAATCCAAAAAAGAGAGTCAAGAGTAGATTATGGCAGGTGAGAGGTCTATCACTGGGTCAAGAATGGCAGTCAATTAGCTCTGATTGCATTGCATGAGATGAAATCATAGTGAGATCTGTCTCGGTTTGGACTTAAAACCACAGACTGAACCCCATTTACGAATTATTGTTTATGAATTACGAATTACTCAATTACTGTTATTTTTCTGAAGACTTGGTATTGTTGGTTTTGTGCTGTCACTTCCAGGACTGTGCTAAACTATTTAATAGCAGATAAGTTTAATAAATGCAAAAATAAGTGCTTTGAAACCTATTCACAATGACATCTTTAAATCAAATATTTTAGTCATTTTGAATAAAATTCCCTGGGTTTTACACATGGAAAGTAAATAAGTTTCACTGGAAAAATGGTTTGTTATACAATACGGTGTCTCAAATCCAGCTGCCCAAAAACTGCAGTTGTCTGAAAACCGAACATGTTGAGAGTGTGCCCTGCATCAATTTTAATTAAGTTTTTTAAAAAGCGTACCTGGACAATATGGCTAGGTTCTACAGTGGACTAGCGTGGTGCCTGAATAGTTAGCCCCATTACCACTTGTGCACCAATCTGTTGCCGTGCTTTGATTCCTGACCCCACCCGACTTGGCTGGACCTGAACTTGTACAACCCAAATTCCGGCAAGATGCAAAATACGCCATGGCCTTGATCCTGTGGTTGCTGGTTTTGAAACACTGTACCTGTATTAATGTGTGTGATATGGACATTGCTAGAAAGGATAGCATTGCTCATTCTTCGTTTCCCTTGAAGGTGGTGTTAGCTACCTTGAAGCACTACAGTGTGTTTGCTGAAAGTACTCTGACTGAGGTTGGTAAAGAATTCCAGGATTTTTAACTAGTGATGTTGAAGGAATGAGGGTACATATGCAAGTTGGGATGGTGAGTGACTTGGAGGTCTTGTTCGCATGCATTTGCTGCCTTTTTCCGTCTCGTAAGAAGTCTTACAACACCAGGTTAAAGTCCAACAGGTTTGTTTCAAGCACTAGCTTTCGGAGCACTGCTCCTTCCTCGGGTGAATGAAGAGGTATGCTCCAGAAACATATATATATCGACAGATTCAAAGATGCAAGACAATGCTTAGAATGCGAGCATTTGCAGATAATTAAGTGTTTACAGATCCAGAGATAGGGGTAACCCCAGGTTAAAGAGGTGTGAATTGTCTCAAGCCAGGACAGTTGGTAGGATTTCACAAGCCCAGGCCAGATGGTGGGGGGTGAATGTAATGCGACATGAATCCCAGGTCCCGGTTGAGGCCGCACTCATGTGTGCGGAACTTGGCTATAAGTTTCTGCTCGGCGATTCTGCGTTGTCGCGCGTCCTGATGGCCGCCTTAGACATAGACATAGAATTTACAGTGCAGAAGGAGGCCATTCGGCCCATCGAGTCTGCACCGGCTCTTGGAAAGAGCACCCTACCGAAGGTCCAAACCTCCACCCTATCCCCATAACCCAGTAACCCCACCTAATCCCCATAACCCAGTAACCCCACCCTACGGGCAATTTTGGACACTATGGGCAATTTAGCATGGCCAATCCACCTAACCCGCACATCTTTGGACTGTGGGAGGAAACCGGAGAACCCGGAGGAAACCCACGCACACACTGGGAGAACGTGCAAACTCCGCACAGACAGTGACCCAAGCCGGAATCGAACCTGGGACCCTGGAGCTGTGAAGCAATTGTGCTAACCACCATGCTACCGTGCTGCTTGGAGAACATTTACCCGGAGATCAGAGGCTGAATGCCTTTGACTGCTGAAGTGTTCCCCGACTGGAAGGGAACATTCCTGCTTGGTGATTGTCGCGCGATGTCCGTTCATTCATTGTCGCAGCGTCTGCATGGTCTCGCCAATGTACCACGCTTCGGGACATCCTTCCCTGCAACGTATGAGGTATACAACGTTGGCCGAGTCGCACGAGTATGTACCGCGTACTTGGTGGGTGGTGTTCTCACGTGTAATGGTGGTACCATGTCAATGATCTGGCACGTCTTGCAGAGAACCCTGCCATGGCAGGGTTGTGTGGTATCATGGTCGCTGTTCTGAAGGCAGGGTAGTTTGCTGCAAACGATGGTTTGTTTGAGGTTGCGTGGTTGTTTGAAGGCAAGTAGTGGGGGTGTGGGGATGACATTGGCAAGATGTTCATCTTCATCGATGACGTGTTGAAGGCTGCGAAGAAGATGTCGTAGTTTCTCCGCTCTGGGAAAGTACTGGACGACGAAGGGTATTCTGTCGGTTGTGTCCCATGTTTGTCTTCTGAGGAGGTCGGTGCGGTTTTTCGCTGTGGTGCATTGGAACTGTCGATCGATGAGTCGAGCGCCATATCCCGTTCGTACAAGGGCATCTTTCATGGTCTGTAAATGTCTGTTACGCTCCTCGTCTGAGCAGATCCTGTGTATACTGAGGGCTTGTCCATAGGGGATGGCAGCTTTTTCCGTCTAGCTAGTGGAGGTCCTGGGTTTGACCCGAATTGTCAATTACGCCTTGAACATTGCAGTGGTGCATCCTCTGGGTAGCACACATACAGCAGTGTTGGGTGGCTGAGTTTGAAGCTGACTTATGTTGTCCCAGATGGTGTTGAACTGTGGAGAGGTGGTGGTGTGGCCAACCAGACCAGTAGAGTGTTTCTTTACATCACTACTTGTGTGTTGTGGGTTCTGAAGAGGTTTTGTGGAGTCGAGATGAGCTATTTACCACAGAACACCAGACCTCTGACCTGCCCTAGTGGCCACAGCTGTAAATTGCATGGAGCAGTTGAGGTTCTCGGCAGTGAAGACTCACCTGAAAGGTTGTTAACAGTGGTGGACTCTCTCTTGCAGTTGGTCATTGCTTAGGACTTGCATTATGCAAATATTACGTGCCACTTATCTGCCCAAGCTTTGATGTTGTTGTGATCCTGCTGCAGGCAGGCATGAACTGTTCCATTAACTCTTGGTCCACAGCCTTTTGGCATATGGAACGTCAAGTGCATATACTTGTACTTTTTAAATGTTGTGGGAGTTTCTGCCTTCATTACTCGTTCAGGCAGTTATTTCCAGATCCCCACCACCCTCGGTGAAAAACATTTCCCTCTAAATGCTGCATCTTTTACCATAAATCTGTGTTCCTCCCTGGTTATGGACCCCATAACCAATGGAAATAGGGATTTCCTAACTCTACAAGGAGTTGGCCATTCAGCCCCTCGAGCCTGCCCTGCCATTCAATGAGATATGGCTGATCTGTGACCTAACTACATATACCTGCCGTTGGCCCATATCCCTTAATATATTTGCTGAACAACAATTTCTATCTCCGATTTAAAACTAACAACTGATCTAGCCTCAACTGCTGTGTGTGGGAGAGAGTTCGAAACCTCTCCACCCTTTGAGTGAAGAAGTTCTTCCTAACATCTCTCCTGAACGGTCTGGCGCCAATTTTTAGACTATGCCCCCGAGTTAAACTATCTCCAACCAGTGGAAATAGCTTAGCTTTATATACCTACCCTGTCTTTCTCTAATAATGATGTGGACATACATAAGAACATAAGAATTAGGAACAGGAGTAGGCCATCTGGTCCCTCGAGCCTGCTCCGCCATTTAATGAGATCATAGCTGATCTTTGTGGACTCAGCTCCACTCTCCGGCCCGTACACCATATCCCCGAATCCCTTTATTCTTTAGAAAGGCATCTATCTTTTTCTTAAAAACGTTTAAAGAAGGAGCCTCAACTGCTTCACTGGGCAAGGAATTCCATAGATTCACAACCCTTTGGGTGAAGAAGTTCCTCCTACACTCCGTCCTAAATCTACCTCCCCTTATTTTGAGGCTATGCCCCCTAGTTCTGCTTTCCCCGACCAGTGGAAACAACCTGCCCGCATCTATCCTATCTATTCCCTTCATAATTTTATATGTCTCAATAAGATCCCCCCGCATCCTTCTAAACTCCAATGAGTACATGCCGGCGTTGGACTGGGGTGGGCACAGTAAGAAGTCTTACAACACCAGGTTAAAGTCCATCAGGTTTGTTTCAAATCACTAGCTTTTGGAGCACTGCTCTTTCCTCAGGTGAATGAAGAGGTAGGTCCCAGAAACATGTATGTAGACAAAGTCAAAGTTTCTCTAATAATATGTTGCATACTTCGATCAGATCTGTCCAAAACCTTCTAAATTCTAGCAAAACAGGTCTAATTTGGGTAATCTCTCCTTGTAACTCAAACCCTGTAATCCAGCTATCATTTTTGTAAACCTATGTTGCACTCCCTCCAAGGCCAAAATATCCTTCCTAAGATGTGGTGCCCAGAACTGTTCGCATGACTCCAAGTGGGTCTAACCAGGGTTTTGTATAACTGCAGCAAAAGGCTAACATTCCATTGGCCTTTTTGATTATTGTCTGCACTTGTTCCTGGTATTTGCAGAATCTATGCACCTGAACCCCCAAGTCCCTTTGGACATCCACTGTTCCTAACTTCTTTTTCCATTTAGAAAGTACTCTGCTCTATCCTTTTTTTTGGTCCCAAATGGATAGCCTCAGTCGCCAAAGAAAATACCCTGGCTTATCCAATCTTTGCTCATAACTAAAGCTTCACAGTCCAATAAGCACCTTTGTAAATCTCCTCTGTACACCCTCTGGTGAAATCACATCTCCCCAATAAAACACCAACCACAAAGAGTACTCATGGGGAGACGGTGGTGTCACTGTACTAGTAATCTAGCGACCCAGGCTAATGCCTGGTGACATGGGTTCAAATCCCACCACGGCAGCTGGGGAAGTTTAAATTCAATTGATACATCTAGAGTATAATGCGAGTCTCCGTAATGGTGACCATGAAACTGTCATCGTTGCTTTAAAGACCCATCTTGTTCATTAATGTCCTTTAGGGAAGGAAATCTGCTGCCCTAACCTGGTCTGGTCTACATGTGACTACAAACCCAAAAGAATGTGGTTGATTCTTAAAAGCAAGCCCATTCAGTTCGTGGGCAACAAATGCTGGCCGGCAATGCTTTCCCCTCACAAAAGAATAAAGAGAAACAAACTATTGGAAAGAATCCTCAGGGCTGTCACTCCTCCCTGTCAGTGCAAGCTGGCATCCCTCAGACTCCTTTAAACTCCCTCCAGGTTTCCCAGCTCTTTATGGTGCTCCTTCTCTCACCTAGCCACTGCTGCACTGCACCCATAGCTATGATGTGTCGGTCTGAGAGCATATCTGGTAGCCACATGCGTGGTCTGATGGACCTGGACGGCATGGCGGCACAGTGGTTAGCACTTCTGCCTTACCGCACCAGGGATCCGGGTTTGTGTTGAGTCTGCATGTTCTCCCAGTATCTGCGTGGGTTTCCTCCGGGTGCTCCGGTTTCCTCCCACAGTCCCAAAGATGTGCAGGTTAAGTGGATTGGCCATTCCAAATTGTCCAGTAGTGTTCCAAGGTTAGGTGGGGTTACAAGGATGGGATGGGGATGGGCTGAATGACCTCTTTCTGCACTTTCGGGATTCTATGACTTGGGACTTCAAAGATAGGTGGTGGCTGAACTCCTTGAACCTTCGTGCACTGACTCAGGAACCTCCTGTCTGATGTTCCCCTGCCTGCTTCTGCATCTCCAACAGGAGTCTCATGGCCAAGTCCAGAGGCTCTTCATCTGCATTGGGCTCCGGGGTCTGGGCTCCAGCAGTCCTCTGAATGTCCGAGACCACGGCTGTCACTTTCGCGGTCAGCTGTGGCCTCTCATCTCCAGTTATCACCAGATTATGACACGGAACCCACTGCATGACTCTGCGCTGAAGGAAGTGCATGGTTAGCACTGCTACCTCATGGCGTCAAGGACCGGGTTCAATTCCAGCCCCGGGTCACTGTCCGTCTGGAGTTTGCACATTCTCCCAGTGTCTGCGTGAGTCTCACCCCCACAATCCAAAAGATGTGCAGGGTAGATGGATTGACCCTGCTAAATTGCCCCTTAATTGGGGAAAAAAAATAATAATTGAGTACTCTAAATCAGTGGTCGCGACCCGCGGGGGGGGGGGGTCATGGGATCATGTGAAATGGGTCGCCAAAAGGTCTGCAAAAATGATCCCCGAGGATCGCCTGACCTTGTTGCCCATTTTATCACTGGGTGAATTCTGGCTGCAGTACAGTATGTGGCCACATGAGGCTGAGTACCCCTGTCAGTAACTCACAGCTGGAGCACTGCCATATACAGAACTTCACAGACTATTCTTGTGTAGCCTTTGGAGATCTCCCCACCTTTCAATTGGTCCATTGTCACAACGCTGATTTATGTTTGTCCCAATCTGAACTCTGCTCTGGGGCAACGGGTGTGGGTTTGGGAACTCCATCCATCCCAGTTAGGGGGGAAATGCATCTGTTCAAGTACACCTCACACAAACAGACCGACTTCAGGGTTAACATTCTGAATCAGGTGCATGTTCATTTGTCTGCCACTGTTACCATTGTCCATTAATCTTGAATTTCTGTTACCATTAATGTCAGTGTTGGTTCAATTTCTGCGCCAGTTGAAAAAAATGAAAATCGTTTATTGTCACCAGTAGGCTTCAATGAAGTTACTGTGAAAAGCCCCTAGTCGCCACATTCTGGCGCCTGTTCGGGGAGGCTGGGACGGGAATTGAACCGTGCTGCTGGCCTGCCTTGGTCTGCTTTAAAAGCCAGCGATTTAGCCCAGTGAGCTAAACCAACCCCTAATCTTGTTGATGTCTGTTGAGTTTCAGTTACTCTTAACCTTGTCAATCAGATCTATGTTTAAAGTTGTGCTGTGTGTGCTGAAGGGGTTTGATGCATATTTTAAATTGTGAGTCACTTTCCGCACACTTTCTGAGATCAGTCACTCTCTCAGTGAGGCTGACTTTGCGATCAATGGCGAGTCTCCTTCTTTCCCCAACAGCCCAAAATCCAGGTGTGTTTCCAAGAAATTCCTAATTTCCCCTTCAAACACCTCCGGACTCTGCGATCAAAAGACTTGCACACTGATCTGTGCCGAAATATTTATTTAAATCTCCAAATGACAACAAAAATAGAAAATATATTTTTATTTGCATTATATTACATGGAATAATATAGAAGTGATAATACATAACAATGAATGTTATGTTTGAAGAAGTAACGATGGAGAATCTATTGTGAACATGGCGTGGGTCCCGAGAGGTGGCCATTTTGTAAAAATGAGTCGCCAGAAAAAAAGTTTGAAAAACACTGCTCGAAATTTATTTAAAAAAAGAATGAGCCTGCGCTGCTGGTGAGGGCAGGTGAATTCCGTGATGGTGTTTCCTTTGAGGATTCTGAGATTGTGTAACCAGCCTCCGAGGTGGGGCTGGGCGTGGGCTGCCTGCTCTTCCGTTTTGCCTGCTTGCTGGTGCTAGGAATGGAGAAGCGAGATTTAGCTGATGGAAACTCTCATCCAAACAATGTTTCACTCTGGTCAGTGCATCCGACAAATGCAGGTATCCTCTGAAAGTTCTGTCCTGTCTTCCCCGCATGCACAGCCCCGGCTCCCTCCAGCTAGTACTGTGGCCTCCTTCACAAATGGGATGAGGGTCCAAATATCAGCAGTCTGCCGTTGGTCTGGGCCTCCTCCCTCGTGAGCACATTTGTCTTGCAGATAGACAGAAGGATTGAATATCATCTGAATGGTTTCGGAGCATGAATAAATATGCCACTTCGTGAGCCCTCCCCAGAAAGTGATTAACGAGCAGAATGTTCTGTCACTGATAGAAGATTGAGAGCATGAAATGGCTGCCATTTGAGTGCATGTTGTTACGATCCCAGTTGATGTTATAACTGGATGGGAAGATGCCAGAATGGAATCCTGGATCAAACGACCATCACATTTTATGAAATAAATTGAAGTACAAGAGTCACAGGACCGCTAAATAGTTTTAACAACCCCCTCCCGCCCCCGGAATGACAGCCAGACTGACATTCATGGCTTGAAATGCGTAAATGGCTGTCCAGGTTTCCTTGTGAGAGGAGGGAGGGAAGGAGAGAGAGAGCGCGGGGACCTACTTGTGACAAGTGATTATTATTACCCTGGCTTTCAACCCCCTGAGGTAAGGGTGGCAATGGTGACGTCCTGCCCACCTATGCCATGAAACCTGCCGAGCGTCTTGTGCATATATGTCATAAGCTGAGCAACACAAGATCATGTGGCTAGCTCATGAGCAGGAGCCATTCCCATTTCTGCTCCTGCCTCCAACGTGTATTCCAGAATGGAAGATTCTGTCCTTTTCTTTAGGGTCTATAGCCATCTGTGCTTCGCTAAGGAGTATTGACTTTCTAGGTGGGAATACAGCTTCAAACAAAACTGTGTCAAATTATAGGGCTGGATATCATTTGGACTTTGTTTGATATATATATTTATTCAAATTTTTCAACAGATTTTCAACAACCCCCCCCCCCAACAAAAGAAAGAAAGAAGAACACAACAATCAAAAATTAGACAAAAATTATACATTGGATTTCCCCCATATACAATAACACCCCATATGACACTTAAAAGCACCAATAGGGAAGCTCCCCCCCCCCCCCCCCCCCCCCCCACCCATCCAAACCCCCCCCCCCCGGGCTGCTGCTTACCCCCTCCTAACGCTCCGCGAGATAGTCTAGGAACGGTTGCCACCGCCTGAGGAACCCCTGCACAGACCCTCGCAAGGCAAACTTTATCCTCTCCAGCTTGATGAACCCTGCCATGTCATTGATCCAAGCTTCCACGCTAGGGGGCTTCGCATCTTTCCATAGTAGCGAAATCCTCCGCCGGGATGCAAAGGCCAAAACACCGGCCTCTTTTGCCTCCTGCACTCCCGGCTCGTCCGTTACCCCAAATAATGCCAACCCCCAGCTCAGCTTGACCCAGGCTTTCACCACCTTGGACATAGTCCTCGCAAAACCCCTCCAAAACCCATCCAGTGCCGGGCACGTCCAGAACATATGGACGTGATTTGCCGGGCTTCCCGAGCACCTCCCACACCTGTCCTCCACCCCAAAGAACCTACTCAACCTCGCCCCTGTCATATGCACTCTGTGAGTAACTTTGAACTGTATTAGACTGAGCCTGGCGCAAGAGGAGGAAGAATTAACCCTACTCAGGGCATCAGCCCACAGACCCTCATCTATCTCCTCCCAAAGCTCCTCCTCCCACTTGCCCTTTAACTCCGCCACCGAGGCCGCCTCCTCTTCCTTCAGCTCCTGGGAAATCGCCAAAACTTTGCCTTCTCCAACCCATACACCCGAAATCACCCTGTCCTGAATCCCCTGTGCCGGGAGCAGCGGGAATTCCCTCACCTGCTGCCACACAAACGCCCTCACTTGCATGTACCTGAAAGCGTTTCCCGGGGATAACCCAAACTTCTCCTCCAGCGCCCCTAGGCTCGCAAACGTCCCATCGATTAACAGGTCCCCCATTCTTCTAATCCCTGCCCGATGCCAGCTCCGAAACCCCCCATCCATCCTTCCCGGGACGAACCGATGATTCTCCCGAATCGGGGACCAAACTGAGGCTCCCACCTCACCCCTGTGTCGCCTCCACTGCCCCCAGATCTTCAACGTCGCCAGCGCCCTCAGGCTCGTGCCCACACAGGACGCCATCTCTAATCTCTTCCACGCCGCCCCCTCTCCCTCCATTACCCATTTACGCATTATCGCCACATTGGCTGCCCAATAATAGCCGCACAAATTCGGCAGCGCCAGCCCCCCCCTGTCCCTGCTATGCTCCAGAAACACACTCTTCACCCTCGGGGTCTTATTCGCCCACACAAAACCCATGATGCTCCTACTTACCCGTTTGAAAAAGGCCTTGGGGATCATAATGGGAAGGCACTGGAACACAAAGAGAAACCTCGGGAGGACCGTCATTTTGACCGACTGCACCCTACCCGCTAGTGAGAGTGGCAGCATATCCCATCTTAAAGTTCTCCTCCATCTGCTCCACCAACCGCGTCAAATTGAGCTTGTGCAGGGCCCCCCAACTCCTAGCTACTTGGATCCCTAGGTACCGAAAGCTTCTTTCCGCCCTCTTCAGCGGTAGCTCGTCTATCCCCCTTCCCTGGTCCCCTGAATGCACCACAAAGAGCTCGCTCTTCCCCACGTTGAGTTTGTACCCCGAAAAGTCCCCAAACTCCCTTAGGATCCTCATGACCTCCGCCATCCCCTCCACTGGATCTGCCACATACAGCAACAGGTCGTCAGCATACAACGACACCCGGTCGTCTCTCTCTTTCCCCCCCCCCCCCGGACCAGACCCCTCCATTTCCTGGACTCCCTTAGTGCCATGGCCAGAGGCTCAATTACCAGTGCAAACAACAAGGGGGACAGGGGGCACCCCTGCCTTGTCCCCCGGTACAGCCGAAAGTACTCCGACCTCCGCCGATTCGTAGCCACACTCTCCACCGGGGCTCTATATAGCAGCCTGACCCAGCTGATGAACCCCTCCCCGAACCCAAACCTCTGCAACACTTCCCAAAGATACTCCCACTCCACCCGGTCAAAGGCCTTCTCCGCGTCCATAGCTGCCACTATCTCCGCTTCCCCCTCCACCGGGGGCATCATAATCACATTTGAGGAGCCTCCGCACATTCGTATTTAATTGCCTACCCTTCACAAATCCCGTCTGGTCCTCATGGATCACCCCCGGGACACAGTCCTCAATTCTCGTAGCCAGCACCTTTGCCAGCGACTTAGCATCAACATTGAGGAGCGAGATCGGTCTATACGACCCACATTGCAGTGGATCCTTGTCCCACTTCAGGATCAAAGAAATCAGCGCCCTGGACATTGTCGGGGGCAAAGTCCCCCCCCTCCCTCGCCTTATTGAAAGTCCTCACTAGCAAGGGGCCCAGCAGGTCCACATATTTCCTGTAGAATTCAACCGGGAACCCATCTGGCCCGCCTGCATGCTCCCCAATCCTTTAACCAGCTCCTCCAGCCCAATCGGCGCCCCCAAACCAGCCACCTCCTCCTCCTCCACCCTCGGGAACCTCAGCTGATCTAAGAATCATCGCATCCCCTCCTCCCCCGCTGGGGGTTCAGACCTGTACAGATCCCCATAGAAGTCCCTAAATACCTCGTTTATTCTCACCGCACTCTGCACCGTATTTCCCCCCTCTATCCTTAACTCCACCAATCTCCCTCGCTGCCTCCCTCTTATGAAGCTGGTGTGCCAGCATCCGACTCGCCTTCTCCCCATACCCGTACGTCGTCCCCTGCGTTTTCCTCCACTGTGCCTCTGCTTTCCCCGTGGTCAACAGGTCGAACTCCGTCTGGAGGTTGCGTCGCTCCCTGAGTAGCCCCTCCTCGGGGGGCCTCTGCATACCTCCCGTCCACCCTTAAAATCTCCCCCACCAACCTCTCCCTCTCCCTCCCCTCTCTTTCCCCCCCCCCCCCCCCCATTATCAAGATTCCTACCTCCAGATCCGGAATCCGACCCAGCATGCGTTTCATAAATCCGGCATCATCTCAATTCGGGGCATATACGTTCACCAGTACCACCCGCACCCCCTGCAACCTACCGCTCACCATCACATATCGACCTCCATTATCCACTACAATATTCATTGCCTCAAACGACACCCGCTTCCCCACCAGTATTGCAACCCCTCTGTTCTTCGCATCCGGCCCTGAATGGAAGACCTGCCCTACCCATCCCTTTCTTAGCCTAACCTGATCTGCCACCTTCAAATGTGTCTCCTGGAGCATAACCACGTCTGCCTTCAGTCCCTTTAAGTGCACAAACACCCGGGCCCTCTTGACCGGCCCGTTCAGGCCCCTCACATTCCAAGTTATCAGCCGGATCAGGGGGCTATTTGTTTGATATTTCAAAAGCACATCATATTTGCATGTCGATGTTGATCATGGTCTCGAATGCAAAATATTGTGTGATTGAAACCAAATCGGAGGTTATTACTGAAGTTATGTCTGGCCTCTTGAATCTCTCTATTTTTTAATATGTGCTTGATCCAGCCGGCAGCTTGTAACTATGCTAATGTCTTTTGAGACAATGCCTGACATAACTGGATCATGACTACTATTTGCCTCATGTTGATGACACTGGGAAAACACTACTTTGGTGACAAGGTGGTAAAGTCTACTTCTCATTATCTGCCGAGAATAAACAGGGCACTTACTAATCCACTGGAAGAGTCCATTTGCTGCAGGGAGGTGACTTCAATTTATTCTACTTGTATTTTTAAAAGTGCAGTATTCTTTTGAGGGTTGAAATTCACGATACTCTTTCTTTTAGACAAAAATATTAATGTTAAATGTTTAGCAACTATTGGAGATTGTTTATGTTTTGGACAAAGCAGCAGTTGGGTTCACCCACCCCTCCTTCCAGTACCATTCAAATTACCACACTGATGTGTTTCAACTTCTGTCGAGCAGGGTTGAGCCTCAACCACACAACGTCAAAAGTGACTGGTAAGAACCCTCCGTGGAATAGAAACAATATTTCATAACTTGATTTAATTTGAGATTTTGCTGCCAAATTCTTATTGTTAATTTGCACATGTTGTGTAGCACTCTAATTGGTGCTTCATTTTTTAACCTGAAACTAGGGAATGTGTTTCAGAAGCAAGTTTGGAGACACAAACAGTGGAAAATATGTTCCTTTATATTCAAAGGATGTGGTTCTTGTGTTAGTCAGTGTTCTGAATACACTGTTGCTATGATGCCTTAAAGACAAACGTCAAAATGTCATGGAATATTTACTGGGCTTGTGTTTCACTAAAGGTACATTTTTTAGGTTCTGAATATATTTCTTTGCATTGTCTATATTTGTGAATTAATCAATGTCTCTTCCTGTAAGCAGTGCAGAGGTTGGGTTGGTGATTGTGGGCGGGAGTGCAACCCTAAAGCAACATCTGCACATTTAGGCCTAGGATGATTCATCAGTAAGTTACCTTGCTCATCATCATATCCCAATGTGTCTGATCACTTAAAATAAAAGCCTAAAGCAAAATACGAATGCAGCAAGAGCAGGTTACGTGCACCATGATATGATCCCAGTTGATATAACGGAATAGGAAGATCCACGAATGGAACCCTGGCTCAAAAGACAATAACTTTTTTTTAATAACAAGTCACAGGACCGCTAATTAGTTTTAACAACAAGATTTTATTTTTCATTTTACATAATACAATACTCCTTTACTCCTCCTCCCCCTCAACACATACACACAGATTTAAAAGTTAACACAGATTACAAAGTACATCTTAAACTACAATGGTCTCATTAACATACACTGTCCCCTTTTAAGCACACAAGATGACTGGTCAAATTGGTGTACTCAGCTCTGAACTCGAAATGAATGTTTGTGGATGTCTCCTCAGAATCCTCTAGATGATGATCACATGAGAGTTTCCAAACTTCACTCCTTAAATCACATTTTAAAATCTTGTCTCATAGTTATCCTTTTGTTTGGTTTGCATTCTGAAATCAAGATCAGGTTTTCCAAATGACACTTTTCAACAAAGCTTTCGCTCTACTTTTAACAGCGAATCCAGTTCAGGATTTCACACCAACCTCTTTAGGATTTCTTTATCCTAGCTACTGTGCAAACTGCTCACAATTGCTTTAACTCTCGATTCCAAGACTGTATTAAAATGGTATCCAATGTTTTATTTACCTTTTGAAGGCTGCTGTCACACTTTAAATCTGGTTACTGCAATTGGCTCTGACTCATAGAAAATTGAAGTGGGAGGAGGCCATTTGGCTTTTTGAGTCTGCTCCGCCATTCATTATGACCATGGCTGATCATCAAGATCAATACCCTGATCCCACCTCTTTTCTTCCCCCCCCCCCCCCCCCCCACCACCACACACACACACATCCCTTGATCCCTTTAGTCCAAAGAGCTATATCTAATTCCTTCTTGAAATTACACATTGTGGCTTCAATTACTTTCTGTGGTAGCGGATTCCACAGATTCACAACCCTTTGGAAAATTAATTTCTTCTCATCTGTTTTACATTTGCTACCCCTTATCCTGAGAATGACCTCACATTCTAGAATGCCCCACAAGAGGAAGCATCTGCTCCACACCTACTTTATCCATACCTTTTATCATCTTGTATACCTCAATTATATACCTCCCCTCATTCTTCTAAACTCTAGAGAGTTGAGGTCTAACCTGCTCAATCTCCCTTCATAAGACAAACCTCTGGGATCAATCTAGTGAACCTCCTCTGAATTGCATCCAATGCAACAACGTTGTTCCTCAAATCGGGATAAAAACTGTGCACAATACTCCAGGTGCGGTCTCATCAATGCTTTGTACAGTTGCAACAACACTTTCTTACCTTTTAACTCTATTGCTTTCGCTATGAATGCCAACATTCCATTTGCGTTCTTTATTACCTGCTGTACCTACATGCTAGTTTTCTGCGACTCATGAACGAGGACACCCAGATCCCTCTGCTCCGGTGCACCCCAAAGTCTTTCCCAATTTCGGTAATACTTTGCCTTTCCATTTTTCCGACCAAAATGGATAACCTCATAATTATCCTCGTTAAACACCATCTGCCACATTTTGGCCCACTCGCCTAATTTATTTATATCCATTTGTAAGGTTCTTATTTCCTCATTTCAACTTACTATCCCACCTATTTTAGTGTCATCTGCAAATTTGGCTATAGAACCTTCCATCTCTGTATCCAAGTCGTTAATATTGATTGTAAATAGTTGGGGCCCAAGGACCGAACATGTGGCACCCCACTAGTTATGCCTTGCCACCCAGAGGCCCATTTACCCTGACTGTCTTCTGTCCGTCAGCCAGTCTTCTCATTGAATCATAGAATTTACAGTGCAGATGAAGGCCATTCGGCCCATCGAGTCTGCATTGTCCCTTGGAAAGAGCACCCTACTTAAACCCACGCTTCCACCCCATCCCAGCAACCCCACCTACCCTTTTGGACACCAAGGGGCAATTTAGCATAGCCAGTACACCTAACCTGCACATCTTTGGACTGTGGGAGGAAACTGGAGCACTCAGAGGAAACCCACGCAGCTACTGGGAGAAAGTGCAAACTCCACACAGTCACCTGAGACCGGAATTAAACCTGGGACCCTGGAGCTGTGAGTCAGCAGTGCTAACCACTGTGCCACCATGCCACCCAGCTCATATCCAAACTCATAAATTACCTCTAATCTCATGTGATCTAACCTTGTATATTAAACTTCTTAGCAGCACCTTATCAAATGTCTCCTGGAAGTCCAGATATACTACATCTACAGGATGCCCATTATCCACTTGGCTTGTTACATCTTCGAAGAACTCTAGCAAATTAGTCAAACACGATTTACCTTTCATAAAACCCTGCTGACTCTGGATTGCGTTTTGCCTTTCCAAATGTCCTGATATTACTCCCTTAATAATGGATTCCGACAACTTCCCAACAATGAATGTTAAACTAACTGGTCTGTAGTTTCCTACATTCTGCCTCCCTCCCTTTTTAAATAAGGGTGTGACATTTGTTTTTTTCAAATACACTGGAACCTTTCTTGTGAGCAGGGAATTTTCATAGTATCATAGAATTTACAGTGCCGAAGGACGCCATTCGGCCCATTGAGTCTGCCCCGGCCCTTTGAAAGAGCACCCTACCTAAGCCCATACCCCCACCCAACCCAACCTTTTTGGACATTAAGGGCAATTTAGCATGGCCAATCCCCTAACCTGCACATTTTTGGACTGTGGGAGGAAACCGGAGCACCCGGAGGAAACCCACGCAGGCACGGGGAGAAAATTCAAACTCCGCACAGGGACCCAAGCCGGGAATCGCACCTGGGGCCCTGTAGCTGTGAAGCAACTGTGCTAACCACTGTGCTACTATATTCTAACCCATGGATCCAACCCCAATATTAAATTATTAGTCTTGTAAACCAACCTGGAATAGATGGTAAAGTTGTTCAACTTGGGTTGATGTTAATTGGATCCATGGGTTTTTCACTGTAACTGCAAACACGCTCACTCCTTTTCACGTGGTTGTGAATTTTGTATTCCACTTTGATTTTTCCTTTAGCCCAGAGTAGGTCAAAGCAAATTAAACATTTTAGAGAAGTTTCTTGTCCCAGATGTCTGGCAATTTTTTCTACATTTATAAAACGTAGAGGTGTAAAGATTGTAACCCAGTAGAATATTCTTGATGAATTTTAATTATAAATTTATGAACAATGACTTTGGGAATGCAAAATTTAGGTTTTTAGAGCACTGAAGATGGCAAAGGTATACATTCTTCGATCAGATGTCCTGTTTGCATGCCGTCTGTGTTGACTCAGTTAGACCATCCCAGCATATCCCTGTTGAAGTGAACAGCAGGATTGTCAAATTCAAAACTGCTTTCTGTATTGTTTTTGTTACAGCCGAGGTTATTAAGATGATTTTTGTTGGCAATTTTAAAAGGATGAATTGGGGGAAATTCGGATTCATCATATTGATTGACTTTATTTTTATTTCTACAAAGATAACTATTTCACTGGATCTGAATAGTAGCATGGTGCCTAAGTACCAATTTCCGAATTAGAAACCGGGGAGGGCCATTTGTTCCCAGAGTTTGTTCTGCCATTTAATGAGATCATGGCTGATCTGATTGTGGCTCTTGTAGCCTCAACATTACTTTCCTGTCTGCCCAGAATCACAGAATAATACACTGCAGAAGAAGCCTATTGACCCTTCGAATTTGCACCGACGTATAAAAGACAACTGACCTACCTACCTAATCCCATTTGCCAGCATTTGGCCCAGTGTCTTGAACATGCGAAATGCTCATCCAGGTATTTTTTAAACAATGTGAGGCAGCCTACCCAGGCAGTGCGTTCCAGACAGTCACCACCCTCTGGATAAAAAGTTTTGCCTCAAATTCCCCCCGAGAAATACCTTGCCCCTGACGTTGAACTTGTGTCTCCCTCGTAACTGTGCCTACAACTAAGGGGAACAGCTGCTCCCTATCCACCCTGTCCATGTCCCTCATAATCTTGTACACCTCAATCAGGTCACCCCTCAGTCTTCTCTGCTCCAGCGAAAACACCCCAAACCTATCCAGACTCTCTTCATAACTTATATCCCAGGCAACATCCTAGTGAATCGCCTCTGCACCCCCGCCAGTGCAATCACATCCTTCCTATAATGTGGCGACCAGAATTGCGCACAGTACTCCAGCTGTGGCCTCCACAAAGTTCTATACAATCCAACATGACCTCCCTGTTTTTGTAATCTACGCCTTGTTTGATTAAAGGCAAGTGCCTTTTTCACCATCCTATTAACCTGACCTCCCACCTTCAGAGATTTCTGGACAAGGTCGCTTTGTTCCTCGGAACTTCTCAGTCATTCCATTCATTGAATACGTCCTTGTTAAATTACTCGGTCCAAAGTGCATCACCTCACACTTTGCAGGGTGAAGTTCGATCTACCACCTTTCTGCCTATTTGACCATCCTGTCTATATCGTCCTGTAACTCAAGACACTCCGCCTCACTGTTAACCACCTTTCTGTCATCTGCAAACTTACTAATCCTGCCCCCCACATAGTCATCTATATTTTTTGTATAAATGACAAATGATATGGGACCCAGCACTGGTCCCTGTGGTACATCATTGGACACTGGCTTCTAGTCACTAAAGCAGCCGTCCGCCATCACCCTCTTGTCTCCTACCACAAAGCCAATTATGAATCGACTTTATGCAATCACTCTGTATCCCATATTTGTCTCCTTTATAAGTTTCCCATGTGGGACCTTGTCAAAGGCTTTGCTGAAATCCATGTAAACTACATCAGCTGCACCCTCATCTACAGATCTGGTCACGTGCTCAAAAAATTCAATCAAATTTGTTAGGCATGACCTCCCACTGACAAATCCAGGCTGACTATTCCTGAGCAAATCTTGCCTATTCAAGTGGAGATGAATTCTCTCCGTTAGAATTTTCCCTCCCACTTTAAAAAAAAATTCATTTACAGGCTGGAGGCATCGCTGGTTAGGCCAGCATTTATTGCCCATCCCTAGTTGTCCTTCAGAAGGTGATGGTAAGCTGCCTTCTTGCACAGCTACAATTCTTGAGACGGAGGTGCATCCACTGTGCTGTTCGGGAGGGAGTTCCAGAATTTTGGCCCCAGCGACGGTGAAGGAATGGCGATTTATTTCCAAGCTGGGGTGGTGAGTGACTTGGAGGAGAACCTCCAGATGGTGGGGTTCTTGGTGCCATGAGACAGCAGTGGTAACCACTGCCCCAACCTGCCGGCATAGTCTTCAGCACTATTCCCGGAACATTGTCAGGGCCCATAGCATTTGCAATATCCAGTGCCTTCAGTCGTTTCTTGATATGTAGAGTGAATCGTATTAGCTGAAGCCTGACATCTGTGATGCTAGGGACCTCCGGAGGAGACCGAGATGGATCATCCACTCGGCACTTCTGGCCAAAGGTTGTTATGAATGCCTGAACCTTGTCTTCAGCACTTGGTGCCGGGCTCCTCCATCATTGAGGATGGAGATATTTGTGGAGCCTCCTCCTCCGGTGAGTTGTTTAATTGTCCACCGCCATTCACGGCTGGATGTGGCAGGACTGCAGAGCTTAGATCTGATCCATTGGTTGTGGGATTGCTTAGCTCTGTCTATTACTTGCTGCCTATGTTGTTCAGCACACAAGTAGTCCTGTGTTGTAGCTTCACCAGGTTGACACCTCATTTTCCGGTATGCCTGATGTTGCTTCTGGCGTGCTCTTCATTGAACCAGGGTTGATCCCCTGGCTTGGTGATAATGGTAGAGTGGGGGACATGCTGGGCCATGAGGTTGCAGATTGTGGTTGAATGCAATTCTGCTGATGGCCCACAGCGCCTCATGGATGCCCAGTCTTGAGTTGCTAGATCTGGTCAAAGTCTCTTCTATTTAGCACGGTGGTAGTGCCACACAACACGATGGCGGGTAGCCTCAGTGTGAAGACGGGTCTGCAGCAGGCAGGTTGGTGAGGATGAGGTCAAGTATGTTTTTCCCTCTTGTTGGTTTGCTCATTACCTGCTGCAGTCCTAGCCTATCAGCTATGTCCTTTAGGACCCAGCCAGCTTGGTCTGTGATGGCACTACTCTTGGTGATGGACATAAGTCCTCTATTTTATGCCCTTGCCACCCCCAGTGCTTCCTGCAAGTCGTGTCAACATGGAGGAGTACTGATTCATCAGCTGATAGCGGCTGGTATGTGGTAATCAGCAGGCGGTTTCCTTGCTTGAAGCCTGTTTAATCTGATCCATGAGACTTCTTGGGGTCCAGAGTCAATGTTGAGGACTCCAGGGCATCTCCCTCCCATCTGTATACCTCTGCGGTGTGTCTTGCTGGTGAGACCGGAGATACCCAGCAATGTTGATAGTTGTGCCTGGGACATAGTCTGTAAGGTATGATTCTGTAAGTATGACTATATCAGCCGGTTGCTTGACTAGTCTGTGAGACAGCTCTCCTATCTTCGGCACAAGCCCCCGGATGTTAGTAAGGAGGACTTTGCAAGATCGCTGGGGCTGGGTTTGCTATTGTTGTTTTCGGTGCTTGGTGATATGTCCGGTTTCATTTGAGTGGCTTTCTAGGTCTTTTCAGAAGGCATTTCAGAGTGGATCTGGAGTCACATGTAGGCCAGACGAGGTAAGGATGGCAGATTTCCTTCCCTATAGGACATTAGTGAATCAGGTGCTTTTTTAAAATGATAATTGACAATGGTTTCATGGTCATCATCAGATTTTTAATTTCAGATATTTTATTGAGTTTAAATTCCACCATCGGCTGTGGTGGGATTCGAGCCCAGATCGTTATCCTGGGTCCCTGGATTACTAATCCACGATGCCACTGCCTCCACTGACGGTGAGACTCATTGATCTGTAGTTCCCTGGCTTATCTCTACAACCTTTCTTAAACAGTGGGACTACATTAGCTCTTCTCCAGTCCTCCGGCATCTCCCCTGTGGCCAGAGAGAATTATAAATTTGAGTCTGAGCCCCTGCAATCTCCTCTAATGTGGCAGGGGAATGGGAACCGATGCAGGAAGTTGGAAGGTAGTAAAACAGGGACAGAAACAAAAAAAGCAGTAAGGTGGAAAGTGTTCAGCAGAGAAACCATCGTCAAAAATCAAAAAGGGCGACAGTACAAGGTACTGAGGGGTGCTCCGTGAATAGGACCAGTAATACTAAAAGGAATAAAATGGGAAGTAAAAACATTAATGGTAAGCGACGCGGCAGGTTGTTACATGAAGATATGGGTTCAATGACCAGGAAAATTAGGAGAAAAGTTGAGAGGAAATATAACTTAGGAGAGGTTACTGATTGAGGTGTTAAGATTCAAAACAGAGGTTAAAAAAAGCCAACATAACTGTACTTTACCTGAATGCTCGTAGTATTCGGAATAAGGTAAATGAGTTGATGGCACAAATCATCGTGAATGACTAGGATTTAGTGGCCATTACTGAAACATGGTTAAAGGATGGTCACGACTGGAAGTTAAATATCCAAGGTATTCAAACTATTCGGAAGGACAGAGTGGATGATAAGGGAGGTGGTGTAGCTCTGTTATTTAAGGATGACATCTGGGCAATAGTAAGGGATGGCATCGGTGCTATGGAGGATAAGGTTGAATCCATTTGGGTGGAAATCAGGAATAATAAGGCGAAAAAGTCACTGATAGGAGTAGTCTATAGGCCACCAAATAGTAACATTATGGTGGGGCAGGCAATAAACAAAGAAATAATGGATGCATGTAGAAATGGTACAGCAGTTATCATGGGGGATTTTAATCTACATGTCAATTGGTTTAACCAGCTCAGTCAAGGCAGCCTTGAGGAGGAGCTTATAGAATGTATCCGCGATAGTTTCCTAGAACGGTATGTAATGGAACCTACGAGGGAACAAGCGATCCTAGATCTGGTCCTGTGTAATGAGACAGGATTGATTCAGGATCTCATGGTTAGGGATCCTCTCGGAAGGAGCGATCACAATATGGTGGAATTTAAAATACAGATGGAGGGTGAGAAGATAAAATCAAACACTAGTGTTTTGTGCTTAAACAAAGGAGATTACAATGGGATGAGAGAAGAACTAGCGAAGGTCGCCTGGGAGCAAAGACTTTATGGTGAACCAGTTGAGGAACAGTGGAGAACCTTCCAAGCGATTTTTCACAGTGCTCAGCATAGGTTTATACCAACAAAAAGGAAGGACGGTAGAAAGAGGGAAAATCGACCGTGGATATCTAAGGAAATTAAGGGAGAGTATCAAATTGAAGGAAAAAGCATACAAAGTGGCAAAGATTAGTGGGAGACTAGAGGACTGGGAAATCTTTAGGAGGCAACAGAAAGCTACTAAAAAAGCTACAAAGAAGAGTAAGATAGATTATGAGAGTAAACTTGCTCAGAATATAAAAACAGATAGTAAAAGTTTCTACAAATATATAAAACAAAAAAGAGTGGCTGAGGTAAATATTGATCCTTTCGAGGATGTTAAGGGAGATTTAATAATGGGAGATGAGGAAATGGCTGAGGTACTGAACAGGTTTTTTGGGTCGGTCTTCACAGTGGAAGACACAAATAACATGCCAGTGACTGATAGAAATGAGGTTATGACAGGTGAGGACCTTGAGAGGATTGTTATAATTAAGGAGGTAGTGATGGGCAAGCTTAATGGGGTTAAAGGTAGACATGTCTCCTGGCCCTGATGGAATGCATCCCAGAGTGCTAAAAGAGATGGCTAGGGAAATTGCAAATGCACTAGTGATAATTTACCAAAATTCATGAGACTCTGGGGTGGTCCCAGCGGATTGGAAATGAGCAAACTGTTTAAAAAAGGAGGTAGGCAGAAAGCGGGTAATTATAGGCCAGTGAGCTTAACTTCGGTAGCAGGGAAGATGCTGGAATCTAGCACCAAAGAAGAAATAGCGAGGCATCTGGCTGGAAATTGTCCCATTGGGCGGACGCAGCATGGGTTCATAAAGGGCAGGTCGTGCCTAACTAATTTAGTGGAATTTTTTGAGGACATTAACAGTGCAGTAGATAACGGGGAGCCAATGGATGTGGTATGTCTGGATTTCCAGAAAGCCTTTGCGAGGTGCCACACAAAAGGTTGCTGCATAAGATAAATATGCATGGCATTAAGGGTAAAGTAGTAGCATGGATAGAGGATTGGTTAATTAATAGAAAGCAAAGAGTGGGGATTAATGGATGTTCCTCTGGTTGGCAATCAGTAGCTAGTGGTGTCCCTCGGGGATCAATGTTAAGCCCACAATTGTTCACAATTTACATAGATGATTTGGAGTTGGGGACCAAGGGCAATGTGTCCAAGTTTGCAGATGACACTAAGATGAGTGGTAAAGCAAAAAGTGCAGAGGATACTGGAAGTCTGCAGAGGGATTTGGATAGGCTAAGTGAATGGGCTAGGGTCTGGCAGATGGAATACAATGTTGACAAATGTGAGGTTCTCCATTTTGGTAGGAATAACAGCAAAAGGGATTATTATTTAAATGATAAAATATTAAAACATGCTGCTGTGCAGAGAGACCTGGGTGTGCTCGTGCATGAGTCACAAAAAGTTGGTTTACAGGTGATTAAGACGGCAAATGGAATTTTGTCCTTCATTGCTAGAGGGATGGAGTTTAAGACTAGGGAGGTTCTGCTGCAATTGTATAAGGTGTTAGTGAGGTCACACCTGAAGTATTGTGTTCAGTTTTGGTCTCCTTGAGAAAGAACGTACTGGCACTGGAGGCTGTGCAGAGGAGATTCACGAGGTTAATCCCAGAGCTGAAGGGGTTGGATTATGAGGAGAGGTTGAGTAGACTGGGTCTGTACTCGTTGGAATTTAGAGGGATGAGGGGGGGATCTTATAGAAACATATAAAATTATGAAGGGAATAGATAGGATAGGTGAGGACAGGTTGTTTCCACTGGCGGGTGAAAACAGAACTAGCCTCAAAATAAGGGGAAGTAGATTTAGGACTGTGTTTAGGAGGAACTTCTTCACCCAAAGGGTTGTGAATCTATGGAATTCCTTGCCTAATGAAGCAGTAGAGGCTCCTTTATTAAATGTTTTTAAGATAAAGATAGTTTTTTGAAGAATAAAGGGATTAAGCGTTATGGTGTTCGGGCTGGAAAGTGGAGCTGAGTCCACAAAAGATCATCCATGATCTCATTGAATGGCGGAGCAGGCACGAGGGGCCAGATAGCCTACTCCTGCTCCTAGTTCTTATGTTCTCCCTCACCTCCTACAGCAGCCTGGCACATAATTCATCTAGACCTGGAGATTTGTCCACTTTTAAGCCTGCCAACACCTGCACTACCTTGTCACTCCCTATGTCAATTTGCTCAAGAACCTCACTGTCTCCCCTGCGTTTTATATCTACCTCCGCATTATCTTGGTTGAAATATTCGTTCAACAAAGTACCCATGACCTCTGGCTCCACCCACAGTTTTCCCTCTTGGTCCCTAATGGGAACTATTCTTTCCCTGGTTATCCTCCCATTGATATACTTACAGAATACCCTACTTTTACCAGCCATAGCTTTCTCATATCCCCTCTTTGCTCTCCTAATTGCTTTCTTAAGCTCCATCCTGCACTTTCTGTCCTCCACTAATGCTGATTTGCTCGCCTAGTACTTGCTGAAAGCCTCTTTTCCTTCTCATTGTATTCTGAATGTCTCTGGTCATCCATGATTCTCTGGGCTTGTTACTTCTTCCTATTTCCCTAGAGGGAGCACATTGGGTCTGTGCCCTCCCCATTTCCTTTTTGAACGCCCCCCACTGTTCTTCTGTAGCTTTCCCCACAAGTAACTCTCTCCAGTCTACCTTGGCCAGATCCTGCCTTATTTGACTAAAATCTGCTCTCCCCCACTCCAAATCCTTTCTTTTTTTTGCAACTTGTCTATTTCTATGTCCATAACAAACTCAAATTGTACCATGTTGTGGTCGCTATCGCCTGTCTGACTTCATTCCCCAGAATTAGGTCCAGCACTGCACCAAACTTTGTTGGACCTTCTACATATTGAGCTGAAACGGTCTCCTGTATATATTTTAAGAACTTCACTCCATCTAAGCCAATGAATGTTGGGAAAGTTGAAATTACCTAATATAATTACTCTATTATTATTTTTACATACCTGAGTTGCACACATATTTGTTCCTTAATTTTCCACTGACTCTCTGGGGTCTATAATAAACGGGCTGCCCCAGAACCCTTGGTTCCCTTGTCGATCATAACTGGGCCTTTAATAAATTTAATAATCCTGCCTCCACTACTCTCTGGGAAAGATAATTTAAAATAAGGGGTTTCCTGTGGGTTATTGAATATGTTCAAGGTCCATTGGACAGATTTTTGAATCCAAGGAAGTTGAGGGTAAGGGGGCAGATCGGAAAGTGGAGTTAAGGAGGAGCGGGCTTGAGGAACCAAAGGGTTTACTCCTGTACCTATTTCTTTTACTTCAAGATTTGGAAAATCCCAACAGTTGCAGTCGAAACCATTGCTTTGTGGTCTAATTCAAAGGTCACTTGTGCCAAAGATAATTTAGATGTAATTAAAAGAGGTCCTAATGCATTGACGCTGCATGTGTAACTCTGCCTCTGTCGTGGCATACCTTATGGGAATTTGTGGGCTCCAATTCGCAAAGTGAAAGTGAATGAAAACGTACGGCTTTCTTCAGAGATGCCAAGATCTATCCTGGGAAGTGAGGCCTAACAACAGTGTGAGTTCCTTGGAGGTAATGAGTGTATTATTTGCATAGACCACCATTTTTGATGGTGTAGGCTGCCTCGGCCAGTAATGTTGGGAAGGATTTGATAGTCAGAAAGTAAAATTAAGGACCAGGGCTTTCAAGGAGATATCTATGTGCACTTGGTTTCTTCAGTGCTGTCGGATGAACCCCACATTTTAAAAGTACTGGAGACCACGTGTAACATACAGTTGCTTCATTGGGTTTCATACTGTACAATGTGTTGGTCTGGTGATGGTCTGTGTTGTTCAAATTCAAATTAAATTAGCATGATATGATATTGTAAATAGAGGTTTTATTGTTGTAGCTACCATATTCCTGGATCCACCTAAACTGTTCACTATGACAAACATCTTGAAACCTTGTGCAATAACTTCCACCTGCCCACACCAGCCCAAACTGTCTAAACTGCAGGAACTGTCTGGACTTGCACTAGTCACCGCCGGAGGAAGGCCACTTGCATATAGCCAAAAAAGTTTTTTCTTCATGCGCATCTTCCACTCAGCAGCTCCCCACCACCTTTTCAAGGGCAATTAGGAATGGGTAATAAATGTTGACTTTGCCAGTGATGCCCATATCATGTGAATGAAAAACACTTTTGTGGGAAGCATTGGAACAGGATGATGCCATTAGTGTAAAAGTACATCTGGCCAAACAGCAATTCCTGGCACAGAAACCTTTTTGGCATTTCACCGATTTTTAATTGTATGGTAACTACAAATAATTGGCATTATTCAAAGTCCAAAGTTTTATGAAGCTTAAACTTTTAAATGCAGGAAGAATCTTCAACTTTGGTGCCTGCGTGGGTCTCACCCCCACAACCCAAACCATGTGCAGGGTAGGTGGATTGGCCACGCTAAATTGGCCCTTAATTAGTAAAAAATAATTGAGTACTCTAAATTTTTAAAAAAACTTCAACTTTGCGCTGACTCTATGTATCATTCAGCACGCACATTTTTCTGCTAACTTTGGTTGGCAACTTCTCCTGCCCTGCTGATCCGTCCATGTCTAGCCCTGGCAAGGATCAAAAGGGATTTGGAACTTTGCATCACAGAGAGAGGCCCTTCAGCCCGTCCTGCCTATGACAGCTTTCTGAAGGACCTGTCCACTTTGGCCCTTATTAATAGCCATATTTTGTACAGTTAACTATACAACACCCAAACCCCCTGCTACGCAGCTGCCAGTGATGGTTAACATCTGCTGTGCTTGTGATTGTTTCAGAATATCCATTATAAATCATTAATGAGACTTACGTCATTACGCAGCAGCTACTGCAAGCATTTGCAGTTAAACTTGAGGTTTGGAAAAATATCTGTCATACAATGGGTTAAAATGTAAGGCGTTGCATTGTAGGTTGCTCCTGCAAGTTGAGGCTGAAAGCCATTGAACCAAAAGTGCTTTGTATCATGAGTTTGGTTCATTGGAAAGTCTCCAAGAACACACTGATATCAGACTGGGAAGGCTTACTGTATGCATATTTAAATTACAGGAATCTTCAACTGGGTCAGTGCTAATGAATTGCAGTTATCCCTGCCAGTCTCATCCATGAGGACATTTATTTTTCTGATGTGCTAATGACAGTCCCTTGCAGTTGTTGTTAAATGACATGTAGCATAAAAGATAATTGGGATTGAATTAACGAGATATAAACTGACTGAACTTTTCGATTGATAGATAACCTATTTGCTAATCAGTTGTATTAATCTGGTGAGGACCGATTGTCTTATTATCCAGAATCTTACACATCCTGCGGCCTTCTTCCATCCTGTCCAGATGCCCAAGCCAACAAAGCCTTATTTACCTGAATAGTGCCAGCATGCTTGGCATGTTTCCTGACAAAAGCACGTACATTATTTACATAATACTTTTAATGTAGTAAAATATCCTAAAGCCCTTTAGCACAAATGTCATAGCATGCCCTCTGCTCTGGCCAATGTGTGACTCTCAAGAGCTATGTGGTTAACTCTTAATACCCTCCAAGATGGCTCAGCAAGTGCTTCAGCCACAAGAATAATCACACTGGAAGACACCACCACCTTCCTAGATGATTTCCTTACTTCCTGGCACCAGTTCAGTCTCCATAAAGACTTGGGCAGCCATCCTTAATTTGATAAGAGGTTTTTTTACTGGAAGGGAAAAGAAAATTATGATAGTCTGTTGTAATCTGCTTCGCAATGTGAAAATGGACAAATGTGGCCTGTCAAGAAACAGTTACCTCAGTTTGGTTCACAGATATATTTTCCTGATATATTGTTTATTCACTGTGGGGTTTTTATTGTGTCTAGAGGATTAGAAAGGGCTGTTCTTGGGTGCTATTTATCAGTGGGTAAATCCTAAATCAAACACAAGATTTATTGGTCTCCATAGCTTGAGATTATGCTATAAATTAAACAACTGGTGTGCAACTGTCTGGCCTGTGAGGTTCCACGGCACGTTCCTAAAAGACTCTGACATTAGTGAATTATGACAGTTGGAACATCCTATGACATTTGTTGCTACGTGTGGGAAAACAGCAGGGGATCGGTGTGTTTGATTGATTTAAAGCAAATGCATAGGTTTCACATGTACTGTCGCAATGCCATTGTAGTGAAATAATATTTACCACCTAGTGATGCAGGAACACAAACCCAACAAGTGCTTTTAGAGTTCTGCTTTTCCTCTTATCCCATCTTTTTATACTTGGTTTCTTCTTCAAACCAATCCTTAAATGTTTTGTTGTTGGTTCGAATAATATGATTCCTATAAATAAACTACAGTATGTGTAGTCAATTCAAGGGCCGATTTTTGTGATTTTTCTTTTTGCGAACTGCATATTCTAGTTTCTAGGGTGCAATGCAAATGCTCATACATTGCTGTTTAATTCTGTTGTTCAGGTAGCATTATTATTATTCGGTAGAATTGCTGCTTCCACTAACACAAATACAAGAGTTAAATAACTGGAAATAGGCAAGCTGTTATAAAGAACAAACAACAAGGAAAGGTACAGCACAGGAACAGGCGCTTCAGCCCTCCAAGCCTGTGCCGACCATGCTGCCCGTCTAAACTAAAATCTTCTACACTTCCCGGTCTGTATCCCTCTATTCCCATCCTATTCATGTGTTTGTCAAGATGCCCTTTAAACATCACTATAATCCCTGCTTCCACCCCCTCCTCCGGCAGCGAGATCCAGGCACCCCCCACCCTCTGTGTAAAAAACAAAACAAAAAAAAAAACTTGCCTCGTACATGTCCTTGCACCTTAAACCTATTCCCCCTAGTAATTGACCCCTCTACCCTGGGAAAAAGTCTGACTATCCACCCTACCTATGCCCCTCATAAGTTCGTAGACCTCTATCAGATCGCCCCTCAACCTCCTTTGTTCCAGTGAGAGCAAATCAAGTTTATTCAACCTCTCTTCATAGCTAATGCCCTCCATGCCAGGCAACATCCTTGTAAATCTCTTCTGCATCCTCTCCAAAGCCTTCACATCTTCTGGTAGTGTGGCGACCAGAATTGAGCACTGTACTCCCAAGTGTGGCCTAACTAAGGTTCTATACAGCTGCAACATGACTTGCCAATGTTTATACTCCATGCCAGTGAAGGCAAGCATGTTGTATGCCTTCTTGACTACCTTCCCCACCTGTGTAGCCCCTTTCATTGACCTGTGGACCTGTACACCTAGATCTCTCTGACTGTCAATACACTAGGGTTCTGCCATTCACTGTATATTCCCTACCTGCATTAGACCTTCCAAAATGCATTATGCTGAAATGATTTCAAGCTCTTCATAATGGAGTGTTAAGTATTTAAGTAAACGTGCAAGTAAGTTGTATAATGTTGACTTTTGTGCTCTTGATATTTGTGTGTGACACATAAGAGATAAAATGATAACGTGTTTCAGTGAACAATTGATCATTATCCTTCTTTGTTTAGAAGAGATTCCTCAGTTTAGGTTTTTTGGGGTGGGAAGGGGTGATTCGTTTGCTGCAAATTTGTACAATTTATTTTCTTTTCTCCTAGATTGCATTAGGAACCTGAAGTGTCTGCTAGCTGATGGAAGGAAAAACACAGGGAAAATCTGCCTCTGTTTCTAGATTGCCCAAGTTTGGTGGTGGAACCACGAAGCTCAGTGAGACTCTCCCCCAAGTTGTATCAAATGGAGCCTGTGTTCGCAGTGTCAGTGCTTCTAGCAGTTCGAAAGCTGGTGGCAAGCAGAACGGGACCGGTTGTGCGGGTGCTTTTTCTTTTAATTGGAAAAAGCCTGTTAAAACTAAACCAGGTGGACAAGGTGCAAAAGACCCAGCCAATTCGTTTCCTTTTACAAATGAGGGACTTGTTAAAATTGACAAAACCTCTTATTCTAAGGTTCCTCTTGTTAAAGATCAAACTGACTTGGGCTTTAAGAGTAAGTCTACTGCAGCATCCAGGTATCAAAAACAACCCCAGATTGTACCTTATGACGAAGGAAGCAAAATCTTTGTAGCTGGATTAAATTATTCCACAAAGGGAAATCGTGGTAAAATGCTGGGAAAGCCATTGACATCCTCACAAATTGCAAGGTCCCAGTCAATTGGCCATTTTCATAAAACATCAGTTGTAAAGATGTCTGAACAAGATGGAACTTTCTCTGGATCGAGCAGTTCAAAAGATAGTCTCAGCCAATCTACAGAGAGCCTGAAGAACTCAACAGATGACAACATTGTAAGGTCACAGAGTTTTTCATACTCCATACAAAGTAACTCTTATGGTACTGATGTAATACCAAGATCTTTATCCTTTTCAAAGGCTGCCGATAGATCTTGTCCAAGACAGCAAATGAAAACGGGTCTTCCCTTGAAATCAAATGTCGTTTGCTATGGCAACACAAAGGACACCAGTAGCACAAGCGAATTACTCTGTAAACGTACTTCCAGTAGACCATGCCTAAAAGCACCATCTGCCTTTAAAAAATCACTGCTCCCTCCTAGTTGCCCCACAGCTCCATTTTTTGCTGCTTCTTCTGCCTCCAAGATGGCACTATCTTCATCGATGAAGTGTGGTAGGTTGGCCTCTTCAGGAACAGCAAGTAATGTTAATTCAATGTCGGGAACCATGAAACAAAACCCTGGGACCTCAACAATTGGTGAAAATGGCTTGAATAATGAAAATGTAAATATTGAACACACTGCTGAAAGTGCATTAAATGTTAGCACTGTAGATGAGAACACTATACCTGGAATTAATGAAAAACTTGATTCTACTTCTGAAAACAATATTGATAACCCGGAGGTATTGACCATTTCAATTGATTCCAACTGTGATATAAATGATAAAAGTGAACATTTAACTCATTCAGGTACTGAGTCCATAGAAATTGTGGACAGTGACAATTCTATTTCAGCAGAAATTCTTGATGATCTTTATAATCCTAATGAGGCTATGTCTTCAGCTGGAATAGAAGAACCTCTAATTGCTGAATATCCAGGCACAGATTGGATAGAGACTGGCTTGTCTGGTACGTATGTTTTCAATATTAAACACATTGATATATTTGCTATTTGGATGAAGCAGTAACGTAACATTTTAGTGGGTGTGCAATAAATTACACTAATGTTTCAGTTGATATTCCAAAGGAGAATTGGATTCGGCTATTGGCTAATTTTCTATTTGGTGCAATTGCGAAATGAGTACACTTAAATTAAAACATTTTATTAAGGCATTTATGGTTTTCTAATAACCAGACACAAGTACAGATATAAAACATAGTTCAACGCGTAACAGCCCTCCATCGCCCGCAGTACTCGACGTAGTCTAGCTCCCTAACCCCCCACCCCCATATTGAATCTGCTGACAGTTCAATTTTCTCCGAAGAAATATATAAACGGCTGTCACCTCCGAACGAATCCTGATGATGAACCTCTCGGGGTGAACTTGATTTTCTCAAGCCTGAGAAACCCAGCCATGTCACTAACCCATACCCCTACTTTCGGGGGCTTTGAGTCCTTCCACGCTAATATGATCTGTCTCTGGGCTACCAAGGAAGCAAAGGCCAAAACATCAGCCTCTCTCACCCCCTGGACTCCCGGGTCTTCTGACACTCCCAAAATCTCCATCTCTGGACTCGGTGCCACCCTCACCTTTAACACCCTGGACATGACATCTGCAAATTCCTGCCAGAATCCCCTGAGCTTCGGGCATGCCCAAAACATGTGGACATGATTTGCGGGCCCTCCTCAACATCGCCCACACCTGTCCTCTACCCCAAAAATGTGCTCATCCGGGCAGGCTGATCCTGGCACATGATGAGGACGTATTGACTCTGCTCAGGGCATCTCCCACAGACCCGCCTCTAATTCCTTTCCCTACTCATCTTCCCATTTATGTTTTGTCTCCCATATTTGGGTTTCCTCCCACTCTGAGTTCTTTTAAATTTCCGATACCTTCCCTTCTACCACCCCCGTTCTAGAAACTACCTTATCCTGTATCCCCTGTGGCGGAAGGAGCGGAAAGATAAAAAACCTGCCGTTGCACAAAATCCCTTACCTGGAGATATCAGAACCCTTTCCCTCCCGGCAATTCAAACTTTACTTTCAGATCCTCCAGACCGGGAAAGCGCCCATCAATAAACAGATCCCCCAGCCTCTCAATACCCGCTCTCTGCCACCTCCGAAACCTCCCATCCGTCATCCCCGGCACAAACCAGTGATTACCACAGATTAGAGCCCACACCAATGCTTGCTCTACTCCAATATGCTCCCACCATGTCCCTAGAATCTCAGAGCCTCCACTACCACTGGGATCGTGGAGTACCGGGCCGGCGAGAACATCAGAGATGCCGTTACCATGCCCCCAATCTTGTGTTCTTACACGATGCCACCTCCCGCTCCCACACCGACGCCTACCCAACCACCCAGTTCCTAATCATGGCTATATTTGCCACCCAGTAGTACTTCCTAAAGTTCGGCAGTGCCAGCCCTCCTTCCCCTTGGCTCCGCTCCAGCAACACTTTCTTTACTCGCAGGGTTTTACCCGCCCACACAACCCCAGATATCACCCTGTTCACCCGCTTAAAAAAGGCCTTTGGAATATGAATAGGGAGGCACTGAGAAACAAACACAAATTTCGGGAGAACCGTCATCTTTACGGTCTGTACCCTCCCCGCCATTGACAACAGGAGCATGTCCCACCTCCGGAAGTCCTCCTTCATTTGTTCCACTAATCGGCTCAGATTTAATTTGGGTAGCTGCTCCCATCCCCAAGCCACCTGAATGCCCAGGTAACGAAAACTCCCCCCCCACCACCTTAAACGGCAACACCCCAGTCTCCTCTCCTCCCCCCTCGCATGGATCACAAAGACCTCACTGTTACCCATGTTCAATTTGTAACCCGAGAACCGGCCCAATTCCCCTAGGATCCGCATAATCTCTCCCATCTCCCCTAATGGGTCAGAATTATATAGGAGCAGGTCGTCTGCATATAGCGAGTCTCCATTATGGGCACTGACACCCCCCCCCCCCCCCCCCCCCCCCCCCCCCCCCCCCCCCCCCCCCGCTCACTTGTAAGTCCATCCAGTATGGGGCATGATCCAACACGATTGTCGAATACTCGGCATCCACCACCCTCGCCAGCAAAGCCTTGTTCAAAACAAAATAAGTCAATCCGGGAGTACACTTTGTGAACCTGGGAGAAAAAAGAAAACTCCTTCGCTCTTGGCTGTCCAAACCTCCACGGATTACACACACACCCCCCCCCCCCCCCCCCCAATCTGTTCCATAAACCTTTTTAGCTCCTTCACCACAGCTGGCACCCTCCCTGTCCTTAAACTCGACCGATCTAACCTTGGTTCAGTGACCGTATTAAAGTCCCCTCCCATGATCAACCCATGTGAGTCCAGGTCCGGGATCATCCCCAACACCCGCCTCCTAAACTCCGCGTCATCCCAGTTTGGTAAGGAAATATTTACTAAGACAACTGCCATCCCCTCCAACTTCCCACTTCCCATAACATACCTACCCCTGAATCCGCCACTATTTTCCCTACCTCAAATGAAACCTGCTTATTAATCAAGATTGCAACCCCCCTAGTTTTAGAATCTAAATGAAATCGAATGAAATTTAGAATCGAATGAAAATACCTGCCCTACCTAACCCTTCCTCAGCCTAGTCTGATCCACCACCCTCAGGTGTGTCTCTTGTAACATTGCCATGTCCGCCTTCAGCCTCTTCAGATGCGCGAACACACGAGCCCTCTTGACCGGCCTATTCAGCCCCCTCATGTTCCATATGATCAGCCTGATCTTTTTTCTATATAAATTAGATTTTTGAAAGAGTTCCACTTTAATTCTGCAACAACAAATTGAACTTAACAATGTCTATCCACGTTGTCACTAAGAAATGAGTACTGTGTTCCATTAATGGGTGTTCTGTAGGGTTGAGGGCATTTACATGTGCACTACTGTTGGTACATAGGAGTTTTGGCTTTGATGAATGCAAAATTTGTTAAATGTAAATTGGGTATTAGACTGTGGAGGAAGGTGTGACACTGCAGTTGTGTACTGCAAGTGCAACCTTGGGCAGTCTTGCACTATGGAATAAATTTGAGTGTTTGATTTGAGTTTGGGCACATTTAGCAGGTAAGTGTCAAAACCAAAAATGGGTTTGGTTTGAGACCAGTTTGCAGGTGATCCTGTGAGTGGTGTAGATAGGATTCCAATGCTGCATCATAATTTGCATAGTCACCTTGAGCTTGATTCCTTTTAATGTTTACACTATCATCCCTCATGATGTCATATTACCATTGCCATTTGCTGTCAATCGCTACCTCAGTTTATTCTCTTAATCTTAATGGAATAATACGTCCTTGAAGATTCTCTTCAACGATTGAGTTCTTCAATCTTTCCTCATTGCTCTGACGTGGTAATGTCAGGAAGGTATCGCTTTTGCCCTCATTTGCCACGGGTGAGATCCGAGAGGATTGGAGGATAGCCAATGTTGTACCGTTATTTAAGAAGGGTTGCAAGGATAATCTGGGTAATTATAGGCCAGTGAGCTTGATGCCAGTGATTGTTGGAAAAGATTCTCGGAGATAGGATCTATGCACATTTGGAAGTGAATGGTCTTATTGCGACAGACAGCACGGTTTTGTACGAGGGAGGTCATGTCTCACTAATTTGATTTAATTTTTTGAGGAGGTGCCAAAAATGATTGACGAGGGAAGAGCTGTGGATGTTGTCTGCATAGACTTTAATAAAGCATTTGATAAGGTCCCTCATGGCAGGCTGTGCAAAAGATTAGATCACATGGGGTCAGGGGTGAACTAGCTGGATGGATCCAGAACTGGCTTGGCCATAGAAGACGGAGGGTAGCATTGGAAGGGTGTTTTTCAGAATGGAGGTCTGTAACTATTGGAGTTATGCAGGGATTAGTACTGGGACCTCTGCTCTTTGTAATATATCTACATGACTTGGAAGAAAACGTAGCGGGTCTGATTAGCAAGTTTGCGGATGATACTAAGATTGCAGGAGTTGCAGATAGTGATGAAGATTGTCAGAGAATACACCAGGATAGCGATAGGCTGCAAAATTGGGCAGAGACACGACAGATGGAATTTAACCCGGACAAATACAAGGTGATGAATTTTGGGAGATACAATTCAGGTGGGAGTTATAAAATAAATGGCAGAAGCATAGAGACACAGAGATCTGGACGTGCAGGTCCACAGATCCTTAAGTGGCAGCACAGGTGGAAATGGTGGTGAAGAAAGCATATGGCATGCTTGCCTTCATAGGACGGAGTATCGAGTATAAAAGCTTGAAAATTGTTACAATTATATAGAACGTTGGTTAGGCCACATTTGGAATACTGTGTCCAATTCTGGTCACTGCATTACCAGAAGGACGTGGAGGCTTCGGAGAGAGTACAGAAAAGGTTTACCAGGATGTTGCCTGGTATGGAGGGTATTAGCTATGAGGAGAGATTGAATAAACTGGGATTGTTCTCCCTAGAGAGACGGAGGCTGAGGAGCGACCTGATAGAAGTTTATTAAATTATTAGGGCTATAGGTGGGGTGAACAAGAAGTTTTTTCCCAGGGCGGAAATGACAATTACAAGGGGGCACAGGTTCAATGTGAAGGGGGAAAGGTTCAGTGGAGATGTGCGGGGGAAGTTTTTTTACACAGAAGGGTGGTGGTGACCTGGAATGCACTGCCAAGTGAGGTGGCTGAGGCAGATACGTTAGTGACCTTTAAGACTTATCTGGATAGGCATATGAACAGACAGGGTTTAGAAGGATACAGGCAGTTGGTCTAGATAGGACAAGTGATCGGCATAGGCTTGGAGGGCCGAAGGGCATGTTCCTGTGCTATATTGTTCTTTGTTTCCCACTGTTTATTTCTTTTGCCTGTTCCCGTATCTTGTTAGCTTTCATCTTTCCTCATAATATGCTCTTTGCCACTTGCCTATCCATGTCCAACATATTTCAATCCCTTTATATGTAGTTTGCCTGTTTCCCAATGTTTGAGCTTCCACCTTGACTTTGTGTGATCTGCAATCTTCTATTTGCTTTTGTTTCAAGATGTAAATAAATAATTTCTACCCATTAAGGACAGCAGTGGCTCAGCATTGATACTGTTGGCATCATCTCCCTGATCCCTTGTCATTGTGATACAGCTTTATTAAGAAACCACATTTTGCTTTTGCTGGTTTAGTCAAGTCTCAGACTAACTCACAAGCTTGCCTGTTGTTCCATGCTTTACTACTATTAACATAATAAGCTTTGCTATAATCCAGATATGTAAAAGGTACAGAATTTTCATTACTGATGAGGTCGGCCCATAAAACAATTCCAGTGAATTTGTTGGGATGAGCTTCCTCTCAATCCCTTCCTATAATTCTCTCCCTAAACTTCTCCATCACTCTCTTTTCTCCCTTAAGCTCCTTAAAGCCTAGCTATTTAATCAAGCTTTTGGCACGTCCCTTAATATCGCCATATGTGGCTGTGTCTTCATTCTATTGGATGCTCCAGTGAAGCACCTTGGGGCGTTTACAGCATTTAAAATGGAAATAAAAAAGGAAGTGACTATCGTGCCTGTGTTTAATTGGCCCCTCTTTCAAGGTTGGTTTCTAACAATTTACTCACAACAGTTGTTGAACTAACAAACCTGTAGCCCACCCCCCCCTTTTAAATGAATACCATTGCGATAACAGTTTTCCAATCCACAGCTTAACTCTTTCCCTGAAGGTAGTGGTTGATTTTTCTGGGTCATTCCTTTCGAAGTACACGTTGTCATGGTGTGCCATCCCTTTGGGTTGTGGTGAATGGAACTACTGTTAATTCACCCGTGCACTGTGATATCATGTTACTGCTGTATCATGTTACGTTGTGTGTTTAACCCTATGGGCTCCACCTATGGGCCATTGTACGGCTTCACCCACAGGGGGATATGTCAGGGCATGTACAGGCTCACCCATGGCTCTACCCCTTACAGGAAGTATAAAGGCAGCTGACCTGCGGGGCCGCATTCATTGTTGTACCGGTCACAGGCAGGCTCAGTTGTAAGCTGATTAAAACCACTGTTTACTTCTCAACGTGTCTCTCAGTGAATTGATGGTCGCATCAATTTAATCAGCTTAAAATACTACGATGGAATCAGCCCTCCAACCTGATAGACTGGAACTCGATCCACAGGCCACGGAGGCGAGAGAAATTTTTTTGCACTGGCTTCGATGCTTCAAGGCTTATCTCGCCGCGTCGTCTACGCCATCTGTCACGGACGAACAGAAACTGAGTCTTCTCCACGCACTGGTGAGCCATCGTATTTCTGTCCAGCTCGACGGCGCCGCGTCCTATACAGAGGCCCTCTCACTACTCGAGCGCATATGTGAACGAGGTCTACGCGTGACACATCTTCACCACTCGCCGCCAGAGCCCCGGGGAGTCGCTAGATGACTACCTACGCAACCTCAAAGCCCTCGCGCGCAACTGTAACTACCAGGCCGTTACGGCCCCTCAGCATATGGAGCTAGCTATCCGAGACGTTTACGTGGCGGGGGTCCGATCGAACTCTGTAAGACAGCGCCTGCTCGAAAAAGGGCCCCAGGACCTGGAGGACACGGTAACACTAGCTACCTATCTGGAGGTCGCGTTTCAGAGTCTTACTGCGTTCCTGGCTGATCACGCGACCCCCTCGTGGGCCCCCGACCAGAGACTACCCCAGGCTTGGGCCGCGCGGCTGGCTGCCCGCCCATCATGGGAGGCTGCCCTGCTATTTTTGCGACCAGTCCCAACACCCCCGACAGCACTGCCCGGCCCGCAACGCAAACTGTAGGAACTGCGGGCGAAAGGGACACTTCGCCAACGTCTGCCTGGCCAGGTCTAAAAACTCGAACTCACAGACCCGATCCACAGACCCACAGGCCCGCAGACCCCGCAAAGTGGCAACGTGTCTGCCGACTCCGCCTCCGGACAACACGTGCGACTCATGGGGGACGCCATCTTGGCCATCCTCCCCCACGCGGCCGGCCACGTGCGATCCATGGGGGCCGCCATCTGCTACACTGCCCGAGATGTACGAACGACATGGACAGCAGCCATCGCGGGACCGCCCCAGCACCTCCGATCATGCCGCCGGCTACCCCCAGCTCAGTGCGGTCACCCTGGACCAGTAGTGACCGAAGCACCTCCGGAGCTCCATGATGGCCGTCCGGGTAAACAGGTACGAGACACCTTGCCTTTTCGACTCCGGGAGCAAAGCGAGCTTCATTCACCCAGACATGGTAAGACATTGTTCGCTCCCAATATTCCCGACACAACAAACTATCTCCCTCGCCTCTGGGTTGCACTCGGTACAAATCCAAGGGTGCACTACTGCAACCCTAGCGATCCAGGGCGCTGAGTACGCTAATTTTAAACTATATGTGCACCCAGACCTCTGTGCTCCTCTCCTCTTGGGACTCGATTTTCAGTGCAACCTTGGGAGCCTAACTCTTAAATTTGGGGGGGCCCTGCCCCCGCTCATCATATGCAGCCTCGCGACCCTAAAAATCGACCATCCCCCCCCCCCTCTTTGCGAACCTCACCGCCGATTGTAAGCCAATAGCCACCAGGAGCAGGCGGTATAGTATGCAGGGCAGGACGTTCATTAGGTCCGAGGTCCAGCATATAGAACATAGAACATAGAAAAATACAGCACAGAACAGGCCCTTCGGCCCACGATGTTGTGCCGAACCTTTGTCCTAGATTAATCATAGATTATCATAGAATTTACAGTGCAGAAGGCGGCCATTCGGCCCATTGAGTCTGCACCGGCTCTTGGAAAGAGCACCCTACCTATAGTCAACACCTCCACCCAACATTAAGGGCAATTTATCATGGCCAATCCACCTAACCTGCACATCTTTGGACTGTGGGAGGAAACCGGAGCACCCGGAGGAAACCCATGCAGACACTGGGAGGATGTGCAGACTCCACACAGACAGTGACCCAAGTCGGAATCGAACCTGGGACCCTGGAGCTGTGAAGCAATTGTGCTATCCACGATGCGACCGTGCTGCCCTGAAGAACAAATAAATCTAAACTATATCATTTTACCATAATCCATGTACCTATCCAATAGCTGCTTGAAGGTCCCTAATGTTTCCCACTCAACTACTTCCACAGGCAGTCTTGTGGGAAGGGGGTCATAGAAGCCAGCAAAAGCCCCTGGAGAGCTCAGGTGGTGGTCGTCAAGACCGGGGAAAAGTTCCGGATGGTGGTTGATTACAGCCAGACCATTAACCGCTATACGCAAATCGATGCGTACCCCCTTCCCCGGATTGCAGACATGGTAAATCAGATCGCGCACTACCGCATGTTCTCTACGGTAGATCTGAAGTCTGCATATCACCAGCTCCCAATCCGCCCGGAGGACCGCCACTACACGGCGTTTGAGGCAGATGGCCGCCTTTTCCATTTCCTCCAGGTCCCCTTTGGCGTCACAAACAAGGTTTCGGTGTTCCAACAAGCAATGGACCAAATGGTGGACCAATACGGGCTGCGGGCCACGTTTCCGTGCTTGGACAATGTAACCATCTGCGGCCATGATCAGCAGGACCACGACGCCAACCTCCACCGATTTCTCCAAACCGCCCAAATACCTCACCTACAACAAGGAGAAATGCGTTTTCTGCACAACCAGGCTAGCCATCCTCGGCTACGTCGTGGAAAACGGGGTCCTAGGGCCCGACCCTGACCGTGTGCGCCCCCTCCTCCAATTCCCTCTCTCTCTGCCCCAAGGCCCTGAAGAGGTGCCTTGGATTTTTCTCCTATTACGCCCAGTGGGTCCCCCAGTATGCGGACAAAGCCCGCCCACTATTTAAGGCCACCATTTTTCCACTGGCAGCCGAGGCTCGCCCGGCCTTCAACTGCATCAAGGCAGACATTGCCAAAGCTGCAATGCGCACGGTGGACGAGTCCGCCCCCTTCCAGGTGGAGAGCGATGCCTCAGAGGTCGCTCTCGCCGCCACGCTCAACCAAGTAGGCAGACCGGTAGCGTTCTTTTCCCGCACCCTCACCACCTCTGAAATTTGACACTCCTCGGTCGAAAAAGAAGCCCAAGCCATTGTGGAAGCCGGAAGGTACTGGAGGCACTACCTCGCTGGTAGGAGGTTTACCTTAATCACCGACCAACGATTGGTTGCCTTTATGTTTGACAATACGCAGCGAGGCAAGATCAAGAATGACAAGATCTTGAGGTGGAGGATCGAACTCTCCGCCTATAACTACGATATAGTATATCGACCTGGGAAGCTCAACGAGCCCCCAGATGCCCTGTCCCGCGGCATGTGCGCCAGCGCGCAAGATGACCGATTACGTGCTATCCACGATGGCCTCTGCCACCCGGGGGTCACCCGGCTCGCCCACTACATCAAGGCCCGCAACCTGCCCTCCTCCATCGAGGTCAAAGCTGTAACCAGAGACTGCCAAATCTGTGCGGGGTGTAAACCGCACTTCTATCGACCAGATAAGGCCCACCTGGTAAAGGCGTCCCGGCCCTTTGAACGCCTTAGTATCGATTTCAAAGGGCCCCTCCCCTCCAATAATCGCAACACGTACTTCCTGAACATCATAGACGAGTTCTCCCGTTTTCCGTTCGCCATTCCCTGCCCCGATATGACCACTCCCACAGTCATCAAAGCCCTGCATAGTGTCTTTACCCTGTTCGGCTTCCCCAGCTATGTCCACAGCGACAGGGGCTCGTCGTTCATGAGCGACGAACTGCGTCAGTACCTGCTCAGTAAGGGCATCGCCTCGAGCAGGACTACCAGCTATAACCCCAGGGGAAACGGGCAGGTGGAGAGGGAGAACGCGACGGTCTGGAAGACCGTCCTACTGACCCTACGGTCCAGGAATCTCCCGGTTTCTCACTGGCAGGAGGTCCTCCCCGATGCGTTCCACTCTATTAGGTCCCTCCTTTGCACGGCCACAAACCAGACCCCTCATGATCGCTTGTTTGTTTTCCCTAGGGGAGCTACCACAGGGCCCTCGCTTCCGCCCTGGCTGATGACACCGGGTCCAGTCTTCCTCCGAAAACATGTTCCGAGCCATAAGACCGATCCCCTGGTAGAGAGGGTCCAGCTCCTGCACTCCAACCCACACTATGCGTATATCAGACACCCCTATGGCCGGCAAGATACCGTCTCCCTCCGGGACCTGGCGCCCGCAGGCTCCGACACCACGACCACTACTGCATCCCCCACACTAGGTCCCGTCCAACCTCCCATGTTCAGCGCCCATACCCCTATCCAACCTCCGATGTTCAGCGCGCCTACCCCGATATGGTTCTCGCGCTCCCTCCCACCCGCCGCACCGGTCCACAAGAATGAAGCTCCGAAAGAGCCACTCCAGGAGTCCACGCCTGTGCCTGCCATCCGGGCCCAGCTCCACAGCCACCCAAAACGGCTGCAACACCAGTGCTTCGGCGGTCGCAACGTACGATCCGGGCACCGGACCGACTGAATCTGTAAACCCGTCACCCCTGCCGGACTTCCATTTTTTAAATGGGGGGTGAATGTGATGAATGGAACTACTGTTAATTCACCAGTGCACTGTGATATCATGTTACTGCTGTATTGTGTTACGTTATGTGTTTAAACCTGTGGGCTCCACCTATGGGCCATTGTACGGCTTCACCCACGGGGGGATATGTCGGGGCATGTACGGGGCTGCATTCATTGCCGTACCGGTCACAGGCAGGCTCAGTTGTCAGCTGATTAAAACCACGGTTTATTTCTCAACGTGTCTCTCAGTGAATTGATGGTTGCATCATGGGTCTAATCTCTTCTTTAACTCAACCTTTCAGTGATCACCTCATCTGAAGTGTCCATTTCTCTTTATTCATCTGTCCCCATGATAATTCAGTTTCGCTGCTAGGAAAGTCGGCTGTTGTCTTTGGTATGTGTAAGGTACTTTGCTCACTTTCTGAAGTACACACATACTGTTAATATATTTGAACAGGCTAACACCTTGATTGCTGATCCAGCTGAGAGTTAATGAACACAGATAGAGTTTTTTAAAGCTTGAACCTTTATGATACCATTATAACCAGTAAATATCTTGAGCAATGTTGGCTCTTCCATTTCCCTGTAGCTTTGGATGAGAAACACAAATGCTGTAAGGTTTAAGACAATATCCCAAAACATGACCAGGCCTTTGCACTGGATACATTCTCAGAAATGTTTTCCGACCAGTGGTGCAGTGGAGAAGAAAAATTAGATTGGGTAACTGGTTTCAGGGAAAAGTTTGGTAGTTCTGAGAAAATATTATTAGGAATACAATTTGCGGATCCCAATCCCCTCGTGCTGCACAGATGCAAATATAAGTGTCAGTGCACTTAGAGGAGCGCTTTTCTACTTGTTTCACTTGTAACCTGATTTGTATTGTGACCTATCTATATCCCAAGCTCGATTTGATTACTTTGCTATGTGTAATACTTGTATGATCCTGCAATAAATTATAGTTATGAGAATCATAGATCCTGGATGCTTCTGCAATACGAACTGCCCCTTGTTTTTCACATTCAACGGGCCAGCATGTCAGTTGTTCCATAAGCAAAGGTCAGTACATTAAATGGAAAGGGATATTTGGCTCCATATAGTGCCCCAGAAGCTACTCCAATCAGCTGGAGATTTCTTATTAACGTATGCACTGACACTTTAAAGTAAAATGGCTGCTTTCTATTTTGTATACTCTGCTTTACACATGGCGCTTGTGTATCTTGGCTGATAACAATATTGATGATGTATTTCAGATGTCCAATTCCTAAACTATTTTAAAGTATATATGTCCTTGATGACCTGGTGATAGGCTTTGAAAAAGGTTGTTGCTTCTGTCATTGTGTAGTAACACATTTTGTTGTTGTCACTTTTTGTGTTTTGAGTAGACCACTGTAAAGATTTGGAGACCTCCCAGACCACTGCCTCAGGTAACGATGATCTTGTGTCTCCAGATGCCAACTACGCAATGGGTTCCTCCTTTGAACTTTCTCCTTCCAGTAGCTCAGCTGGCACTTACATGTGGGATGAAGAGGGCATGGAGGCACTTGGTACCGTCCAGCAGTGCGGCAGCCTTGAGTCTTCAGAGATGAACAGCCTGGTAAGAAAAGGCATTTTATACGTTTGATTTGGGATGGGTTCTTAATTATACAAATATTCCTTAAAGCATTTACACTGTTGTTCACAGCAACGTCCCAGGGGACTACAGTATCTTCAAAAAAGGGATTTAAATAGAGTTGAAGACCATTATTTTGTGTTTAACAATTGCATTTCTCAGTATCAAAGTTAAATGGTTAGATCTACATCATTCTCAAAGCCTCTAACTGTACAATGGGTGGTTCTTTATTGTATGGAGAACTTTGGTCAGTGGATATTGTCATTTTAATTTCTCTATGAATAGATGAGAAAGGAAAAACATTGACTAATTTTAAGAGAAAAGGGTAGATCAACTTGCAGTGTTGAATTGTGGTGCAGCATTGTTCAGCAATGAATAATTACACAACAGAGACACCATGTGGGGAAAATAAACAACTGCAACTTCAGACAAACACCAGGATTGTGTATGAACAGGAGGAAATTCAGCCCCATAAGTGTGATCCATTATTTTGTGAGTGTAGTTGATCTGTATCCTAAATCCATCCACCCGTATTGGCTCTATTTCTCTTAATAGGCTTGAATAGTAAAAGTTTATTAATGCGAGATTTAAACTTATTAATTAAATTGTCATCTACTGCTTTTTGTCGGAGAGTTCCTCTTTTCCATATGAATATATGAATGAGAAACAGGAGTCTGTTACTTGGCCCCTCGTGCCTACTCCACCATTCAATACGATCATGGCTGATCTGATTGGAAACTCAACTCTACATTCCAGCCTACTCACAACCTTTCGCCCCCCTGTTTATCAAGAATCTATCTACCTCTGGCATAAAAATATTCAAAGACTGTGCTTCCACTGCCTTTTCAGGAAGAAAGTTCTGAAGATTCACGGCCCTCCGAGGAAAAACTTCTCATCTCTCTCAGAAGTTCTAAATTCTCTCACAAGAGGAAACATCCTCTCCATGTCCACCCTGTCAAGTCCCCTCGGGATCTTTCACGTTTCAAACAAGTTGCCTCTTATCATCAAAACTTTAGCGATACAAGCCTAGCCTGTCTAATCTTTCCTTAATAGCTTCTTGCATTTTCCCTGGCAGATGTTAAGCTAACTGGCCTGTTGTTTCCTGGTTTCGGTCTCTCCTTTGTTGAATAAAGGAGCTGCATTTGCTATTCTCCAATCTAATAGAACCATCTCTGAATCGAAGGAATTTTGGAAGATTAAAACCAATGCATCAACTACCTCACTAGCCACATCTTTTCAGGACTTTTGATGAAGCCCATTAGTACCTGGGGATTTGTCAGCCTCAACTCTAACAAAATTGTTTAGGCTCCCTTCTCTGGTGACTAATTTTCCCGAGTTCCTCCCTCTCTTCCTTTTCCAGATTTGCAGCTTTTCTGCAATGTCACTTGTATCATGGTGATACCTGTTCAATTCATCTGTCATATCCTTAATTTTCATTATCAATTCACCAGACTCACTCTATAGGACCAACGCTCACTTTATTAACTCTTTGCTTTTTATATCTTTTCCATCTTCTGACCTGCCAGCCATCCTTGTGAAATTATGTGCTTTTCTTCGTGTTTTTTAAGTCTATTTGTTGGGATTTTCAATTTTTAAAATAAAATATGTGCGACAAACAAACCAACAAAAGCAGGTGTCCGTGTGCAACAGGTATAGCACAAAACAACAGTCATTACAGAATTGGGAACAAATAAGACCGGATGATTCAGGGACAAAATGCTCAACATGTTCCATCCATGGAGAATTGACCTGTCTGCACCCAAGCAGGGCAATATTATAGACCTACATCTCCCCCACAGCGACATAACAAAATGACAGAAGAAGAAAGTAATACCCCGAGAACTCCAGCACTAAAGGCAATCAACAAACTCTTACAGTGCAATTTAAACTCTTCTCACACTGGAACAGGTAGCCATCTTGCAGTTAGATGGCAAAATGATAAAAACAATGTCCAATGTGGGTAGGTCCACATCAGCGAGGTGAGGGTTGGGGAAGGGTCCGAAGGCTGTGTCCAATAGTTATCCTTATTCATTTCATCTTGGGAGTTGGAAGGGGCCCACTTAGTGGTTGGTTTGCCTGTCCTCGTCTAGTAGAAATATCTTTGGAGGTGGTTTGTGGATACGAGGAGTTAGTTCTGACAGAACTTAGAACATAGAACATAGAACATTACAGCGCAGTACAGGCCCTTCGGCCCTCGATGTTGCGCCGACCTGTGAAACCAGTCTAAGCCCATCTACACTATTCCCTTATCGTCCATATGTCTGTCCAATGACCATTTGAATGCTCTTAGTGTTGGCGAGTCCACTACTGTTGCAGGCAGGGCATTCCATGCCCTTACTACTCTGAGTAAAGAACCTACCTCTGACATCTGTCCTATATCTATCTCCCCTCAATTTAAAGCTATGTCCCCTCATGCTAGACATCACCATCCGAGGAAAAAGGCTCTCACTGTCCACCCTATCTAATTCTCTGATCATCTTGTATGCCTCCATTAAGTCACCTCTTAACCTCCTTCTCTCTAACAAAAACAGCCTCAAGTCCCTCAGCCTTCCCTCATAAGATCTTCCCTCCATACCAGGCAACATTCTGGTAAATCTTCTCTGCACTCTTTCCAATGCTTCCACATCCTTCCTACAATGCGGCGACCAGAATTGCACGCAATACTCCAAATACGGCTGCACCAGAGTTTTGTACAGCTGCAACATGACCTCATGGCTCCGAAACTCAATCCCTCTACCAATAAAAGCTAACACACCGTATGCCTTCTTAACAACCCTCTCAACCTGGGTGGCAACTTTTCAGGGATCTATGTACATGGACACCGAATTCTCTCTGCTCATCCACACTACCAAGAATCTTGTCATTAACCCAGTACTCTGTCTTCCTGTTATTCCTTCCAAAATGAATCACCGCACACTTTTCTGCATTAAACTCCATTTGCCACCTCAGCCCAGCGCTGCAGCTTATCTATGTTCCTCTGTAACTTGTAACATCCTTCTGCACTGTCTACAACTCCACCGACTTCAGTGTCATCTGCAAATTTACTCACCCATCCTTCTACACCCTCCTCCGGGTCATTTATAAAAATGACAAACAGCAGTGGCCCCAAACAGATCATTAAGGTTTGTGAGGCACGACCTACCCTTCACAAAACTGTGTTGACTATCTCTAATCAAATTATTCCTTTCCAGATGATTATACATCCTATCTCTTATAAATCTTTCCAAGACCTTGCCCACAACAGAAGTAAGGCTCACTGGTCTATAGTTACCGGGGTTGTCTCTACTCTCCTTCTTGAACAAGGGGACAACATTTGCTATCCTCCAGTCTTGCACTATTCCTGTAGACAAAGTTGACTTCAAGATAAAAGCCAAAGGCTCAGCAATCTCCTCCCTAGCTTCCCAGAGAATCCTAGGATAAATCCCATCTGGCCCAGGGGACTTATCTATTTTCACACTTTCCAGAATTGCTAACACCTCCTCCTTATGAACCTCAAGCCCTTCTAGTCTAGTAGCCTGAATCTCAGTATTCTCCTCGACAACATTGTCTTTTTCCTGTGTGAATACTGACGAAAAATATTCATTTAGCACCGCTCCTATCTCCTCAGACTCCAAGCACAACTTCCCACTACTGTCCTTGACTGGCCCTACTCTTACCCTAGTCATTCTTTTATTCCTGACATATCTATAGAAAGCTTTAGGGTTATCCTTGATCCTACCTGCCAAAGACTTCTCATGTCCTCTCCTGGCTCTTCTTAGCTCTCTCTTTAGGTCCTTCCTAGCTAACTTGTAACTCTGGAGCGCTCTAACTGAACCTTCATGTCTCATCTTTACATGAGCCTCCTCCTTCCTCTTGACAAGTGTTTCGACTGCTTTAATAAACCACGGTTCCCTCGCTTGACCACTTCCTCCCTGCCTGACAGGTACATACTTATCAAGGACATGCAGTCGATGTTCCTTGAACAAGCTCCACATTTCCATTGTGCCCATCCCCTGCAGTTTTCCTCTCCATCCGATGCATCCTAAGTCTTGCCTCATCGCATCATAATTGCCTTTCCCCCAGATATAACTCTTCCCTGCGGTATATACCTATCCCTTTCCATCACTAAAGTAAACGTAATCGAATTGTGGTCACTATCACCAAAGTGCCCACCTACCTCCAAATCTAACACCTGTCCTGGTTCATTACCCAGTACCAAATCCAATATGGCGCCTCCTCTCGTTGGCCTATCTGCATACTGTGTCAGGAAGCCCTCCTGCACACATTGGACAAAAACGGACCCATCTAAAGTACTCGAACTATAGCGTTTCCAGTCAATATTTGGAAAGTTAAAGTCCCCCATAACAACTACCCTGTTGCTTTTGCTCCTATCCAGAATCATCTTTGCAATCCTTTCCTCGACATCTCTGGAACTTTTCGGAGGCCTATAGAACATCCCCAACAGGGTAACCTCTCCTTTCCTGTTTCTAACCTCAGCCCATACCACCTCAGTAGACGGGTCCTCATCAAACGTCCTTTCTGCCACCGTAATATTGTCCTTGACTAACAATGCCACCCCTCCCCCTCTTTTACCACCTTCCCTGAGCTGACTGAAATATCTAAACCCCAGCACCTGCAACAACCATTCCTGTCCCTGCTCTATCCATGTCTCCACAACATCGAAGTCCCAGGTATCAACCCATGCCGCAAGTTCACCCACCTTATTCCGGATGCTCCTGGCATTGAAGAAGTCACACTTTAAACCACCTTCCTGCCTGCCGGTACACTCCTGCAACTTTAAAACCTTACTCATGACCTCACTACTCTCAACCTCCTGTATACTGGAGCTACAATTCAGGTTCCCAATCCCCTGCTGAACTAGTTTAAACCCTCCCGAAGAGCATTAGCAAATTTCCCCCCTAGGATATTGGTACCCCTCTGGTCCAGGCGTAGACCATCCCGTTTGTAGAGGTCCCACCTACCCCAGAATGAGCCCCAATTATCCAGGAATCTGAAACCCTCCCTCCTGCACCATCCCTGTAGCCACGTGTTCAACTCCTCTCTTGTACTCCTTCTTCACGCTTCCTCTGACTTTGAAAGATTTTGGGTGTATTGCTTAGAATCATAGAATCTGCAGTGCAGAAGGAGGCCATTCGGCCCATTGAGTCTGCACCGGCCCTTGGAAAGAGCACCCTACTTTAGCCCACACCTTCACCCTATCCCCGTAACCCAGTAATCCCACCTAACCTTTTGGGACACTAAGGGGCAATTTAGCCTGGCCAACACGCCTAACCTGTACCTGGTTGTACTGTGTAAGGAAACCGGGGCACCCGCAGGAAACCCACGCAGACACTGGGAGAATGTGCAGACTCCACATAGACAGTGACCCAATGCTGGAACCCTGGAGCTGTGAAGCAACAGTGCTAACCACTGTGCTACCATGGATAAAGAAACTGTGCATAAAACCCTAACTCAATATTCAGCCTAACATGAAAAAATCTTATTAAATCTGGATAACCGATGGTGCAGCACATCATACCCAAAATATTTACTTCCTGCAAATGAATAAATTGACAACATTAACGGGCAGAAACATGATTATCAGGGAGTAAAGTCCAGGATAATAATTGAGAAATGAGGCAGTCATCAGGATGAAGTCCACTCCATTAGCAGACGAAGAAAGTAGATATGCAGGATCAGAAACTGAGAGCACACTTCAGGATCTTCCAAGGATTCCAACGAATGGAGCATGAACCTTGTTAGTTCCAATGTGCTGACTCGACAGAGCCCAGGAGGTCAACTACCTAGGCCACAGCAGAGGGGACGGCCTGACCAGTTCAGGTAACCCTATCTCCTCTTGGCTGACGACAGGAAAAAGACCAGACAACCAGGGGCTGGAGGATCAAACAGGAGAAGACAGGATTAAATGTGCTCCATTGCATCAAAGCTGTCTGGCCTCCAGAGTGAGACTCCTGAGACATGGTAACCGGTTGCCAAACTCGGCTGGCAGCATCTCTACCACCTCACCGGAAACATCATACTGGCTCCTCGCCGGCTCCCCTTTGTCCTATCTAATTTCTTCAGGATGGATGGATGGCGGGCCATGCAACAGGAACTCGAACCGTGCGGAGGTGCAGGCTGCCACCAGAGACGGTGCTCTCTATGCTACATGAGCCGTCTCGTGTGCCACCACCGCCTCCATAAAGATGTCTTGCAACCCTTGAAATTGGGTTTCAATGTCTTGCAACATAGAGCCAAGAACACTATTAGGTGGATCACCTTCATCGCTAGAAACCATCTGTAGGTGTGCACCGTATCATCCCGAAAGACGTGTTATTAAGTGAATTGGACATTCTGAATTCTCCCTCTGTACCCGAACAGGTGCCGGAATGTGACGACTCGGGGATTTTCACAGTAACTTCATTGCAGTGTTAATGTAAGCCTACTTTTGACATTAAGGAAGACTATTATTATTAAAGCAAATGAGCACCTACCTCTCCATCTCACCTAACTCATCCAACTCCCAACTTTTGATTCAAGAAATGTTTCCTAACTCCTGACATTGCCTGGCCTTGATTTTAAGGTTATCTCCTTGTCCTTGAGCCTCTCATAGAAGGTTTCTCTCTATCTACCCGACCAATTCATTACCCATTCCTTAACTTCAAACCAAATCATCTCAACTTTCTATATTCCAGGGAATACAAACCTAGTTAGTGTAATCTCGCCTTGTAATTTAAGCCTTACACCTTTGATAACGTTCTGGTTAATCTGCACTGGCTTTGCAACAAAGAACCAATTTCCAGAGTATGAATGATCAGTTTTGGATAGCTGGTTAGGTCAGCGTTTGTTGTCCATCCTGATTTACCCGTGAGAAGGTGGTGGTGAGCAGCCTTGAACATCTGCAGCTACATAGAAGATAGGAGCAGGAGGAGGCTATTTGGCCCTTCGAGCCTGCTCCGTCATTCATCACGATCATTGCTGATCATCCAACTCAATAGCCTAATCCTGCTTTCTCCCCGTAGCCTTTGATCCCAGTCTCCCCAAGTGCTATATCCAGCCGCCTCTTGAATATATTCAATGTTTTAGCATCGACTACTTCCTGTGGTAATGAATTTCACAGGCTCACCACTCTTTGTGTGAAGAATTGCCTCCTTATCTCTGTCCGAAATGGTTTACCCTGAATCCTCAGACTGTGACCCCAGGTTCTGGACACACCCATCATTGGTACCATCTTCCCTGCATCTACCCAGTCTAGTCCTGTTAGAATTTTATAAGTCTCTCTGAGATTCCCCCCTCATTCTTCTGAACTCTAGCGCAAACAATCCCAATCTAGTCAATCTCTCCTCCTATGACAGTCCCGCCATCCCTGGAACAGTCTGGTAAACCTTCGCTGCACTCCCTCGAGAGTAAGAACATCCTTCCTCAGAGAAGGAGACTAAAACTGCGCACAATACTCCAGATGCTGCCTCACCAAGGCCCTGTACAACTACAGTAACACATCCCTGCTTTCATACTCCCACCGTGCCCATGGGAAGGGAGTTCCAGGATTTTGGTCCAGCGACAGTGAAGGAACGGCGATCTAGTTCCAAGTAAGGATGGTGTGTGACTTGGAGGGGAACTTGCAGATTATATTGTTCCCATAAATCACCTGCTCGTGCCCTTCCAAGTGGCAGTAGTGTTGGGTTTTGTTAGGTGATGGTGAAGGAGTCTTGGTGAGTTACTGCAATACATCTTATAGATGGTACACACGACTGCCACTGTGTGTTGGTGGTGGAGGGAGCGAAGGTTTGTGGGAGGGGTGCCAATCATGCCGGCTGCTTTGTCCTGGATGGTGTCAAGCTTCTTGATTGATGTTAGAGCTGCACTCATCCAGGCAAGTGGAGAGTATTCCTTTACATTTCTGACTTGTGCCTTGTAGACAGGCTTTGGGAGTTAGAAAGTGAGTTACTTATTGCAGAATTTCTGGTGTCTGACCTGCTCTTGTCACCACAGTATTTGTGTGACTGGTCCAGTTCAGTTCCTGGTCAATGGTGACCCCCAGGATGCTAATAATTATATATTCAGCAATGGTGAATGCATTGATTGTCAAGGGGAGATGGTTAGATTCTATTTTCTGTGAGATACTCATTGCCTGACCTTGTGTCACATGAGTGTTAGTTGTCACTCATCAGCCCAAACTGATAAGTGGACTAATGTTTTATGTTGAATGCACTGTGTCCCAATTGATTGCTGTTGGCATCTGAAGTAAATCTTGGAGTTGGGAAAAGGATCGTCTGAAAGAGAAATCAGATTAAGACTGAGAGAAGGAGATGGTCTTTCAAGAGGAAGCAAATTGCTGAGGGAAGTCCCTAAACTTCACATCAATTTGTACCCAAATGCAATGACATTCAGAATAAATTATGTCATTCTTGGTGGAGACCATTAGAAAATTGATAATTGTCCAGTTTCTGCTTAGATGCTGCTATCTTCTTTAGGACTTTTGTAATCTTTGAATCCAATGCTCGTAAGTAGAATTCTCCATGGTTACTTTCCAGGCTTGCTTTATATTTTCTATGTATAGTTTTGATTTTCCCATTCCAAATTTTCAGTGCTATATATTTCCATTATTTTCTTAGTGGTATTTAGCAAGATCAAGTTGTCTTTTGCATATGTGTAAATTATTAATATAGCAATAACAGTAAGTATATTGCAATTAGGTAATATAAATGTGTTGGCAAGTCTGACAATTTTATATAGAATAATAAAGCCAAGTGCACTGGAGCTAGGTGGCAGTATATTGCTTTGTCAAACATATGAAAATCAATTTGTGATATTTAATATTGTAATCTATATAATAACAGGCCTCTGGGGACAATTGCGAGGCTCTGTCAGCATGGAACTTAAACAAGTCTGGAGTTGGGAATGTTTATTATTTGCATAAAATGCAAACATAGAAAATATTTCATGTTTTTTTTGAGATTTGGGCAGCAGTACATGTTGATCAGGTAATTATTGCTAAATAATGTGATGCATCAGCAGAAAATAACACCTGCTTTATGCCACATGCAGCGTTACGAAAATACTAAGTGATGCAACATTTTGAAAATACATAGATACAAATATTTTGTGATTACCAGTCTGCAGCTGCTGAGTACTGGATGAAGGTTAATCTGATGTAACTTGTGCAGAATTTTACTTGGTATGTTAATCTCAGTATTACCGTATTTAATGATAGCGATTTGTTTTAAGCATTATTTATATTTATCCTTTTCAGAGTTAGCCAAAATATTATGTATCGCATTCAAGCTAGATATTATGTGCATGCCTTCATTGTCTACTTTACGGATGCTGTGTTTAGTGCTTAGTGCTAAAGTGCTGTGATTCCTGTAACCATCTGGACTGATGGCCAATTGCTGTTCTATTAGGGCATTTCCTTTTTGTTACACTGCAGGTTTATAAGTCTAGATCCAAAATAATCTGTGATATTGAACTATTTTGATGCATTTCATGTCCATTTTAGATAGTGGACAGTAAAAGGCGTTGACTGCACATGTATTACGACCCCAACAGTGGCTGGGATACTGGACTGAAACCCCAATATTTTAGTTTATTTGTAAGACCCTGGAAAGAATGATTTGCTCCGAAAGTGATTGCATGAAGAAGTACAGCTTGGTTATTTTAAAAACAATACTTCATTATGAATATGAAACTTCTTGACTTCACTCCCGAAAAGGACATCTTACAATTGCTCCATGTGCATTACTACTCAATTTCTCATTAAACACCAAGAAAAGAAACCTACAGCTCTCGATCTATCTTGCTGTGGGAGAATTGTGGACTCAGCGTCAGGCAGATCAGAATTCATTTCCTTTCTCCAAAGCTTTCTTCAAAAACTGCCTCTCTAAAGCTTTTTAAAAATGTTTCTCTGCATTCCTCTGCTCCACCCATAAATCTCCCCAAGCTGAAAAACAAATGATCTCTGCAGGCTGCAAAGCACATTAACTGCCCAGGGATTTTCCCAGTCAAACCACAGTCCATTAGGATCGAATGAAAAACACATTCCTTTGTTGGCTTCGCCTTCTGGCTGCGAAAAGCACCCAGGCCTTGCAAAACAGACTTCTTGAAAACAAAACATGATCACAGCAGTCAAACACTCTCACCCCAGGTTTTAACCCTACATTTCCCAATACCTGGAATCCAATATTCCTAAAGTCTTCCAGTCGTTGCACATTACTTAAGCACTTCCCAGGTTATGAAAATCATATCCTTGTGGTCTACGCTTTCTGATGTAACGTTTTATTTTTGCAATCCTGCATGTGATGTTGGAAGCTGACATTGCCTACAATTTGTACTCGAACTAGAAGCAAACAATGGAACTAACTCATGCATGGACAGTACATCTTCTTTGCATCTCTGTTTTCATTGTTATGAAGGAGAAAGTGGGTAGTAATGGGGCAGGTTGTCCATTAAAACACATTGAACAAGGCCAGGCATTGAAGCTAATATTGGGAATTACAGTCATTCAGACTGTAATGGGTTTGATTTTTGAAATGTAAGCCAGCTAAAGAGAGCAATGTTACAATAGGCAGTTGAGCTTTGACAAAGGGTCATCTGAACTCGAAACGTTAGCTCTTTTCTCTCCTTACAGATGCTGCCAGGCCTGCTTAAATTTTCCAGCATTTTCTCTTTGGTTTCAGATTCCAGCATCCGCTGTAATTTACTTTTATACTGAATATCTGTCATTTTATTTTCATACTCTATCGTATTTAAGATGTTCATATGCAGGGGGTTAGAAGCTAGGAATTAATTGAATGTTCAAATTCCTTCTGGTCTGAAATTTGAAAAAATGCAGGACTTAAAAAAAAAAAAAAATTAAAATTTCCGAAAAAGATAATTTATATTTTTCCTTCAGCAACATAACTGGAAAATTGAAGTTGCAAATAGCAGATGGTGGCTCACAGATGCAGCAATAAGAAACCAATTATAAAATAGTGAGGAGATTTGAATTTTTCCTTCCTGTATTGTACTTCTAATTTTTAAACATATCTTCCCTTGGCAATGGAGCATGGAGGCATTCTCTCATTTTTTGCACATTTTAATGTTTGGTGTTCATTTGTGTGAAATGATGCCAACAGTTGGAGCACTAACCGTATGGATTGTTCAGAGGCCCAAATGTAAATTCAATTCTATGAAACCATTGTTATGGGCAAAATGTTTATTTACTTTTTATAAAAGCTCCCTTCTGTAAATATGTGATTTGTTGCTGTGCCAGAAGCTAAGCAGAAGGGTGGAAGTAATGTAATCATGAATCTTGCGTTGGCTACTGTATGATGCATTTGGTCATGGATACCAAATGACACAGTTGGTGGGCCAGGAACATGATTTATGGACCAAATCGTTTGAACAACATGAACTCACTTCCTCTCCCTATACAAATGTTTGTTCTCTCTCCGATATACCCTGATGATTTTTAACTTTGATTGTTACTTTAGTGCACATTAACCTGGCTTGGTCTGGCACAGCACGAATAGAATGTTGCTGCTGATATCTGGATGTTCCAAATAATTTTTGGATGAAGTGTTATAGGCGAGGTGTTTTCAGAACCCCAAAATGTATCATGGAGTTCAACCAACCTCCCCCTTTAATAGATTGTTGCTTTTTGAAGCACACGGCTTGTTCCCCAAGTGTGGCATTACAGTTATGGACACGTGGTTTTTAACACAAAACAATGTTTATTCCATGAACTCAACTTAACCTCTTAAATAAACATGGGATCCCTTAACACCCCTTACTTCAAAGATAACCCCGAAAATAATACAACACTAAATAACTCCTCAAAATGTTCCTTCAAGCATCCAAAATTCTTCCCCTTCAACAACAGACATAGAATCATAGAAGTTTACAGCATGGAAACAGGCCCTTTGGCCCAACCAGTCCATGCCGCCCAGTTTTTACCATTAAGCTAGTCCCAGTTGCCCGCACTTGGCCCATAACCCTCTATACCCATCTTACCCATGTAACTATCTAAATGCTTTTTAAAAGACACAATTGTACCCGCCTCTACTACTACCTCTGGCAGCACATTCCAGACACTCATTACCCTCTGAGTGAAGAAATTGCCCCTCTGGGCCCTTCTGAATCTCTCCCCTCTCACCTTAAACCTATGCCCTCTAGTTTTAGACTCCCCTACCTTTGGGAAAAGATGTTGACTATTACATCATGTTGACATGAGGTTACATTCAATATATTTATAGTCTTTGGATTTGCAGACATCAACAGACCAGTTCTGTGTTTTCTTCTTGCAGCTCACTGGAAACACATAGACAAACCCAAGCTGCTCTCTCAAACTGACTTTCTCCTTTCATGCAGCTCTCAGCAAACCAGCCAGGCACTTTTCATCTGCTCTCAGCAAACCAGCCAGGCACTTTTCATCTGCTCTCAGCAAACCAGCCAGGCACTTTTCATCTGCTCTCAGCAAACCAGCCAGGCACTTTTCATCTGCTCTCAGCAAACCAGCCAGGCACTTTTCATCTGCTCTCAGCAAACCAGCCAGGCACTTTTCATCTGCTCTCAGCAAAACCAGCCAGGCACTTTTCAGCTGCTCTCAGCAAACCAGCCAGGCACTTTTCATCTGCTCTCAGCAAAACCAGACAGGCACTTTTCAGCTGCTCTCAGCAAAACCAGCCAGGCACTTTTCAGCTGCTCTCAGCAAAACCAGCCAGGCACTTTTCAGCTGCTCTCAGCAAAACACACCGACACACCCAAGCTGCTCTCTCAAACTGAAACCAAAAGCAAAAGTGAGCTCGGCTCCCCCCAACCTCTGACATCACTTCAGTAATATGATCAGCCCCATTCCTTAAAGGTACATTGCTTAAACATCCATTTCTTAAAGGTACACTCACATGACCGAAGCCATTCACTATTCTCACATAACATTACCGAAGATCATTTAAAATATATCCTGAATTAGGGGCTAATATTCCTGTAACATACTGGGTTTGTTTAAGTCTGGAAGATGGAAGGCCTCGTGACATTATTCACTAAATTGATGCTTGATACACTAGTGCTAGTATGAATACTTTAGTAGAAGCAAAATGCATTCTTCTCTAGAAAGCAAATCGACACTCCGTTAATGAAAGCCCTTTTAAAAAGCATGTTTGCTCTGTTATGAGCCAGGGTTTAGAGAACCCCAAAGTGTATCATGAAGTTCCCCTGACCCACATCTTTTAATAGATTGTGGTATGGGGAGCACACGGCCCACTCTACAGGTGTGGTACAGCAGAAATGGAAAAGTATTTTTTAAAGCAAAACAATGTTTATTTTATGAACTCAAGTTCACCTTCTTAAACCATACATTGACATCTTAGCAACTATTAATTCAAATACAATCCCCAAAGACTACAACACTAAGTAAACCATTAAGCTTTCCTTTTACCATCAATACGACTTAAAACACCTTTTACCAGAAGCACATCAGGTTAAAGTCACTACTGTTATTAAATCACCAGGATCGATTTACAGTCTTTAGATTACAGAGAGAGATTCATACACCTTCTGGCTGTGACTGCAGCCACCCAGCTCTGAAAACGAAACTAAAACAGCCTGCTGAAAAACAAAAGTAAAAATCTGACACAGCCCAGCTCCACCCACTCTCTGACATCACTGCAGTAGTAAACACCCATTTCTTAAAGGTACTCTCACTACAAATATTTATAGACACACCCATTTATAACACCCATTTCTTAAAGGTACTGCCACATGACAGCTCCAAGCATGCTTTTACTTCCTTACAAACCTCTCCTCTTGCTGCACTTCCACTAACATGGAAACTGGTTTGCCCTGAATTATGGTTACAATGTGTGTCTGCCCTCTGCTATCTTGTTCAAGGCGGCATCCTTCCTTGTGAATCCAGCCAGTGACTGCTGGAGTATTTGGTGTTCAGGAGGTCATCCCTCTCTCATGTCCAAGTATGTGTAGTTCTTGCAGGAATGGGGAGCTGTGTCTCTGAGCAGTCACAGAAGTGACCATTGGGCTTCCTTTTCCTAATTGAGCATTGTTAGGTAGTACAGAACTTGAGTATTGCTGGAAAAAAACATTTTGTTGAAGCTTTTCATCTTGCACTCATCAGGATAATTATAAGATTACCGACTTTGTGTGTGTGGGGGGGGGGGCGAACAACAACTTTATACTGAATGAGAAGAGAGTGTTGATTGGCTGACAAGTGGACTCTAATTGGTAGAGACGTTGTTATGTCGAATGCACCAGGTAGTGGTGACTGACGATTAACTGCCAAACATTGTTTGACCAGAGTCAAGCTACCTGGTTTAAATATTCAAACAATGCTTGGCAGTTAACTGTCAGTCACCATTAATTGGTGCATCCTCCATGGCAATGCCTCTACAATATTTAAAGTTATTGTTTCCCCGACATTGGTATTCTTGTGATTATCCTGATGAGTGCAAGATGAAAATGTTGAGATAAAATGTATTTTTTCGGCAATATTCAATTGAGAGGTATGAAGCTGGTTACCATGGTCCCGCTAAGATTAGATGAGCGCAGCCAGCAGTTTTCCACTCGCAGTGGTTCAGAGCCACTGGGTATATTTGTCCAACAAGCCACAGGTGAGGTTTCCTTGAAATCATTCCATTCAATAAACACTAAATCTATTGATGTGCAGATGCCTTCTCGCGCAGATAGGATTTGACCTGTGTAACTGAGGTTCCCGAGAAGTTTGTTTGATTCTGTTTATTTTACTGTATGGTTCACATTCCTTGATCAATGGATCAGTCACATTGTGGTTTTGCTGCAGGAGCAACGTGAAGGGTGCAAAAGTTTATTCATTAAAAACAAAAAATAAAATGGACTCTCAAAAATATGGAAGTCTTTCGGGGCTGTGATCAGTAGTTTTTTTTCCAACCACAATTGTGGAAAGTAATGAGCACTAACCAGGGTAGTAAAGCACGCAGACTTGTTTTCTTATCATTTAAGCAACACAAAGGTTAAATTACACATGCATCTGGTGTGTGAATATGAGCATTCACATGCCCAATGATGCCCATTCATTTATATTTGCTAATCAATGAAAAATAAATTGAAAAAGCAATTATTGTTGAAATTAAATCTGCAATTCTAGTTGGCTCATGTAACTGGGTAGCATATCCGGCAATACTGGTTTAAAATATTAGGTTGGTCCCATCTGTGTTTTCTGAGTTGCACTTGAGGAGGGAAGTGCTTTTTCGCTGTGGAAACTAGTCTATTGATGGTACACGATATCCAACCATATATTTTATTCTGCTCAATCTCAAATGTGCAAGTCTTCAATGGCTTCCTCACCTAGAAGTGTGGATCCTCCAATGTGTTTGTATGACTCCTTTTTTCCTCCTTCAAATAATACAGTAGTATTGCTACACTAAAAATCAAAAAGCAGCTGTATATCGTCACTGCATGCTGATGTGTCTGTAATTTGTTCTTTGGGAGCGTTGTTGTAGTTGGATTCCTGCAGCAGACCTATGTGTGAGCCTGTTGCAGGTGTTTTCCAACTGAATAAAATTTAAATTCAATAACTGTTGGAAAGCTGTCGGTGAGATTTGAAGCACAAAGTTGTTGCTATGTTTTCGAGAGCAAAATGGATAAATAGCTGATTCTAAATTAATTTGAAGGTTGTAGATACAAATCTACGTAGCTCAACAAATATTCCAGAGACACTAGCTCCTGGTAATTATTGGAATGGAGCTGGAAAATATTCAGCCAGGATGGGATTGAGACGATTGATCTTTATACAGTTTACCTGAAGGCATAAACTGGAAAAGCACAAAACATTCTCTTGAGTGATGGGGGTTATAATGTCCATATTAGGTAAATTCTGTGGAAAAGAGGCGCTTGGCTGAACATCTTATTCCATGCTTTTGTTTGTTTGATTGAGATTAGAGCTGATTCCAGTGATTCCAGTCTGCATCTATTAGTGTTAGGGTTGCTTTTTACAGTTACCTCTGTGCTGTTAAGTGTCTGGGTGTGCATTATTGCAAAAGTATCTATTACTGGGGATTTTAAAATCTCCATCAGGCAATTTTAGACTGGTTTGAATTTGTAGTTTGCAATATAATTCCAACCCTTGTATCATAGTATTCAGTTTCTTAGCATGCTACATATCACAGCCTTATTTTAATCACTCGCCCACTTTTTCTATTTCTGATTTTTGCCCCAAGATCTAAGTGCTTGCACGTATATGCAGAAATGTAGAAAATGAAAAACACTCCAGCATTATGCAGGAAAAACCTAAAACACAGTTAGTAGCTCTGCAGGCTTTCATATCTCCCACTGTTGCGCAATCAAGTCTTCTCCATCCCATCTTTATGATCATGCTTTGCATGTGAGGTTGCCAGCTATGTGCATTATGCAATTACTCTATCTGCCAGTAGTCCATATCACGTATTAAAAATTCATGACTCCCCACAGTCCCTTATGGGGCGGGAGCACACTTGTCTGTTTGCCAGCGGATCATTGCAGCGACATTTATTCATTTTTGCTGAATTGAAACCCAATACCAGCTAATAGCAGTTGCCCACCAACCTATGCATGTGTTAGATGTTTGATAAATTCCCGTATGATCTTTACTACAGCTGTTACCACTGCCCAAAGCCCAGTGCAAGGTTTCCTACCTCCCTGTGCTACTTTTTAAATTTCTTGTATTCTTTTAATCGTAATTCTGAGACCTTTCAATTCTTTGAAAATGTTAAAATGCGAAGCTTTGATGTAACCAGTAAAGTGATTTTCCTATGATTTTGTTGAAAATGTTCTATGTTTTAAAAACCTAGAATGATGATTACGTTCAGATCTGTAATTTAACTGACGTCAGTATAGTACAGTAACGAAGGCACTCAGCCCATTGTGCCAATTACAGCCCTTTGAAAGAGTTGCCTAATTAATTCCCTCCCCCAGCCCTGTCTATTTTAAAAATTTAAGCATTTATTTGATTCTTGTTTGAAAGTTACTATTGAATTTGCTACAGCCAACCTTTTCAGTGATGCATTACAGATCGGAAGAAATTGCTCTGTTTTTTTATAAAGAAAAGTTCATGACGCCGTAGCTTGTTAGCGAGTCATTTTAATTCTATGTCCTCTGGTTACTAATCTTTCTGTCCCTGGAAGTTGTTTATCCTTACTTACTTTTACCAAACCCATTCATGATTTGACCCTCTGTATCAAATCTGCATCACTAGCTAGTGTCATTAATGGTGATCATGTAACTATTGGATTGTTATTAGAAACGTATTGAGTTCATGCATCTTCTTAAAGGAAGGAAATCTGTGCCCCTTACCTGGTTTGGCCCATATATGACTCCAGAAGCTCAGTAAGGTGGCTGAATTTTAAATGGCCTAGGAAGCCATTCAACTGAATAAAAACCACTATGGGAAACTATATTAATATAATCCAATATCGCTACTGTGACATTGAAAGCATCTTCCTCTCTGGTGAAGGCAGGTGCCTCAGCAATGCCCTTTCTTGTCAGTGATTGACCTGTGGTTTCGCTCAACTTTACACGCTTGTTCCCAGCACTAATTGTGAAATACTTATCATTCTTTCCCCTGCCTAACCCAAGGATGCTTCTGGCACTGACTGAGTTCATAGAATGATAGAATTTACAGTGCTGAAGGAGGCCATTTGGCCCATCGAGTCTGCACCGGCCCTTGGAAAGAGAACCCTACTCAAGCCCACGCCTCCACCCTACCACGTAACCCAGTAACACCACTTAACCTTTTTGGACACTGAGGGAAAATTAGCATGGCCAATCCATCCAACCTGCACATCGTTGGACTGTGGGAGGAAACCGTAGCACCCGAAGGAAACCCACGCACACATGGGGAGAACATGCAGATCCGCACAGACAGTGACCCAAGCCGGGAATCGACCCTGGAGCTGTGAAGCAACTGTGCTAACCACTGTGCTACCGTGCTGCTCCTTCACTGACTTGTGCTTTCACAAGTGGTTGAGTCTGAGAATTTCTTGGCGTGACTGGCTTAACTGCTCAGTGAACTTGCTGAGTCATTTAAAAAACTTTTCAGACTCCAGTATTTGTTGAATCAAGTTCTGACATTTAAAAGTTCAACATAATATGCAAAAATGTAGAATGGATGATGCAACTTTTCACAGTGGAGTACATGTTCTGAAATAGACTGCCTTTTAATGGATTTTTATTTTTGGTTTAAGACATGGAGCCAAGTAGGGCTAAGCTCTGAAGTTAAATATGCTTGATTAATCAGAATGCAAGGCCATTCGATTGCATTGATTTGTGAACCTGCTACATCAGAAGATATGGGTTTCTGGCAATGATTTCCCAAGCACTTAATTCATTCTCTCAATCTTGACTGAGTTGTATGTCAGATAACTTGATTAGAAACAGAGGGAAAATAAATATGATTTTTTTGTGTTTCCTGGGGCCTGTTGCAGTGTGGCTTGTACTGGAACCTAAGAGCAGGGGATTTAAGCTCTTTTGTTATGGTATCCTAAAAATTGAACCATTTTAAATTAATCAAACATAGTAATTAGTGCAATTGCATATATGTCAACTTGTCTTTGATCACAAAGTCCCACATGTTATAAATGAGTTTTGAAATTAAATAAGAAATCTTCCAAAGATAAATACTGGTTTAAGTCTGAGAAGGAGATGGAGTTCCCCAGCTTCTCACAGTGGGCACCAGATCTGAACTGCTTTACTACAGCCCAATATGAATTATTCTTTGAGGCAGTAGAATGCTTATTCACAACCATTACACAGAAATTAATTTGTGTAAAAAAATAAAAATAAATTATAAAAAAAAAAATAAAAAAATTCGACACTGGCACAGAGAAAGGTTTACTTATGCAAAATCCATAAAAATGCCATTGTTTAAACAGCAGGAAACAAAATTGAAAAAGCGAAAGCTCAGGGGCAGCGCCTTGAATTGCATTTCAATGAACTGTACTCTGGATCTGAGAGATGTGATTCGCATCTCCACTTCCACATGTAGGCTGTTCCTTACTTTATCTGTTATGTTTTGGGCAGATATTAAACAATGGTAAAACGGATGAGTTAAGGGTGAGGATTGACATGTGGAATTGTGATGTAGTAGCCATCACGGAGACGTGGTTGAGGAAGGGGCAGGATGTTCAGCTCAACATTCCGGGATATAGAATCTTCAGGGACAGGGGAGGGGGAAAAAAGAGGAGCAGGTATTGCATTATTCGTGAAGGAGTCAATTACTGCAGGAAGAAGAGATGATGTCTTCGAGGGGGCATCAAATGAAGCTTTGTGTGTAGAGCTTAGAAATAAAAAAAAAAGGGGGCAGCCACATTGCTCAGTGTTTATAATAGACCCCCAGATTTTCAGCAGGAACGTAAGGAGCAAAAATGTGTTCAATTTGTGGAGGTGTGTAAAAATAATAGGGTAATTGTGTGGTTTCAATTTCCCCAACCTTAATTGGGATAGTAATAGTATTAAGGGCTTAGATGGAGTGCATTTCTTAATGTATACAGGAGAAGGTTTTGGATCAATATGTAGAGGGTTCAACAAAGGACAACACCATGCTGGACTTGATTCTGGGGAATCAAGCCGGACAGGTGGTTGTGTGGGAGGAGCATTTTAGTGATCACGATCACAACATGGTATAATTTAAACTTGTTCTGGACAAAGAAATAGACCAGTTGCAAACAATTTTGGATTGGGCAGAGTAGATTTCAGTAAAGTAAGACTGGATTTGGCCAAGATAGGCTGGAAACAGCTACTTATGGGGAAATCTACAGAAGAGCAGTAGGGGGTCTTCACAAAGGAAATGGGGAGGGTGGAGGCCCAACATCTTCCCACTAGGGTGATAGGAAGGAGTAACACCCCCAGGGAACCATGGATGAAATGGAAACAAGAGGCTTTTAGCAGGTACAAGGGGAGCAAATCAACAGAGGCATTGTTGGAGTACAGCAAGTGCAGGGTGGAGCTTAAGAAAGCAATTAGAGCAAGCAGGTGATGTGAGAAAGCTCTGGTTGGTAAAATTAGGGAAAATCCCAAGATATTCTATAAGTATATCAATGGGAAGAGGATAACCAGGGAAAGAGTAGGGACCAAGGGACAATCTGTGGGTGAAGCCACAGGACATTGGTAGGTTGTTGATCAAATTCTTCACAGGAGATTTAGAGGGCATGTGAGGAAAAACTGTTTTACTCCGAGGGTGGTGATGGTTGGGAATGCACTGCCTGGGGAGGGTGATACAGGCGGATTGCTGCACATCCTTTTAAAAAGTACCTGGATAAGCACTTGGCACGTCATAACTTGGCTATGGGCCAAGTGCTGGTAAATGGGATTAGGTAGGATGGTCAGGGGTTTTTCACATGCCAGTGCAGACTTGAAGGACCCCTTCTGCACTGATTCTGTAATGGCTGGAAGTTCGTGGAATGAGTCGAGAGAAAATTTGTGTTGTGGCTAGTCCAAGGTCATTCTCGTTCAACTGCATGTTACAGAGTGACATCACTCATTTCACCATGACCATCAAGCCATATGACTAACCCTGTTTAATGAGGAGTGTTGAAGAACGTGCCAGGAGCAGCACTGAGCTTACCTGAAAATGAAGGACCAACCTGGTGAAGTTATAACATGGTGCTAAACAGTTGCAGCCAATCAACCCACCAGCAAATCAAAGAATTGTAGTCTTGCTCCACCCCGTAGTGAATCGTGGTGGATTATTAAATGATTAGCAGGAAGAGTAGGCTTTTTGAGTCTCCAATGACAGAACCTTGAGTGAGTGCATATCAAAATGCTGAAGCAACCATCTTCAGCGAGAAGTACCGAGTGGACCACCCACCTTGGCCGTCTGCTGGTTAGCCTTGCCGTACCCATGTCCTGTGAATGAAGAAATAAAAAAAATAGCAAGGTGACTAGGAACAAGTTTGTTAACTTACAGTTTGAACATTGTAGGATGGGGTTGGTGAGCAAAGATTTTGAAGCTTTAATAAAAAATAAGAATAATGTACCTGAAGTTAGAGATCTTCTAGAAAATACTTCATCCACTGTATTCTTTCCAGAATAGCTTGATTAATTTTGACCAAGGATCATCCTACTCCAGTATCATTTTAATACCTGGATTGCGGAGAACACATCTGTAATTGCTCATTCTGAGGATTTTAGATTTGGATTGTCTTTAATTATTATTATTTTTAAAAAAAATATTTTATTGAAAATTTTTGGTCAACCATCACAGTACATTGTGTATCCTTTACACAATAATATAACAGTATAAATAACAATGACCTGTTTTATAAACAAAGAATAAATAATATATAACAAAAACTAAAACTAAATGGCAACTGCCTTGTCTCAGATAAACACGCTCCAAAAATATGATTTAACAGTCCAATATACAATTATTTATAGCAACGACCTATACATATTATACATATATATTAACAACCCTGAGAGTCCTTTTGGTTCTCCCCCCCCCCCCCCTGGGCTGCTGCTGTTGTCTTCTTCTTTTCCATTCCCTCTATCTCTCTGTGAGGTATTCGACGAACGGTTGCCACCGCCTGGTGAACCCTTGAGCCGATCCCCTTAGGACGAACTTAATCCGTTCCAGCTTTATAAACCCTGCCATGTCATTTATCCAGGTCACCACCCCCGGGGGCTTGGCTTCCTTCCACATCAACAGTATCCTGCGCCGGGCTACTAGGGACGCAAAGGCCAAAATATCGGCCTCTCTCGCCTCCTGCACTCCCGGCTCTTGTGCAACCCCAAATATAGCCAACCCCCAGCTTGGTTCGACCTGGACCCCCACTACTTTCGAAAGCACCTTTGTCACCCCCACCCAGAACCCCTGTAGTGCCGGACATGACCAGAACATGTGGGTGTGATTCGCTGGGCTTCTTGAGCATCTCGCACACCTATCCTCTACCCCAAAAAAAAATTTACTGAGCCATGCTCCCGTCATATGCGCCCTGTGTAACACCTTAAATTGAATCAGGCTTAGCCTGGCACACGAGGACGATGAGTTTACCCTACTTAGGGCATCCGCCCACAGCCCCTCCTCAATCTCCTCCCCCAGCTCTTCTTCCCATTTCCCTTTCAGCTCATCTACCATGATCTCCCCCTCGTCCCTCATTTCCCTATATATATCTGACACCTTACCGTCCCCCACCCATGTCTTTGAGATCACTCTGTCCTGCACCTCATGCGCCGGGAGCTGCGGGAATTCCCTCACCTGTTGCCTCGCAAAAGCCCTCAGTTGCATATACCGGAATGCATTCCCTTGGGGCAACCCATATTTCTCGGTCAGCGCTCCCAGACTTGCGAACTTCCCATCCACAAACAGATCTTTCAGTTGCGTTACTCCTGCTCTTTGCCATATTCCAAATCCCCCATCCATTCTCCCCGGGGCAAACCTATGGTTATTTCTTATCGGGGACCCCACCAAGGCTCCCGTCTTTCCCCTATGCCGTCTTCACTGTCCCCAAATTTTCAAAGTTGCCACCACCACCGGGCTTGTGGTGTATTTCTTCGGTGAGAACAGCAATGGGGCCGTCACCATAGCTTGTAGGCTAGTCCCCCTACAGGACGCCCTCTCCAATCTCTTCCACGCCGCTCCCTCCTCTTCTCCCATCCACTTACTCACCATTGAGATATTGGCGGCCCAGTAGTACTCACTTAGGCTCGGTAGTGCCAGCTCCCCCCTATCCCTGCTATGCTGTAAGAATCCCTTCCTCACTCTCGGGGTCCTCCCGGCCCACATAAAACTCATCATACTCTTTTCGATCCTTTTGAAAAAAGCCTTCGTGAACACCACCGGGAGGCACTGAAACACAAAGAGGAATCTCGGGAGGAGTACCATTTTAACCGCCTGCACCCTCCCTGCCAGTGACCGGGATACCATGTCCCATCTCTTGAAGTCCTCCTCCATTTGTTCCACCAATCGCGTTAGATTTAACCTATGCAATGTACCCCAATTCTTGGCTATCTGGATCCCCAAGTAACGAAAGTCCCTTGTTACCTTGCTCAGTGGAAAGTCCTCTATTTCTCTGCTCTGCTCCCCTGGATGCACCACAAACAACTCACTTTTCCCCATGTTCAGTTTATATCCTGAGAATTCTCCAAACTCCCGAAGTGTCCGCATTATCTCTGGCATCCCCTCCGCCGGGTCCGCTACATATAACAACAAATCATCCGCATACAGAGATACCCGGTGTACTTCTCCTCTAAGTACTCCCCTCCACTTCTTGGAACCCCTCAATGCTATTGCCAGGGGCTCAATCGCCAGTGCAAACAATAATGGGGACAGAGGGCATCCCTGCCTTGTCCCTCTATGGAGCCGAAAGTATGCAGATCCCCGTCCATTCGTGACCACACGCGCCACTGGGGCCCGATACAACAGCTGCACCCATCCAACATACTCGTCTCCAAAACCAAATCTCCTCAGCAGCTCCCACAGATAATCCCACTCCACTCTATCAAATGCTTTCTCGGCATCCATCGCCACCACTATCTCCGCTTCCCCCTCTGGTGGGGGCATCATCATTACCCCTAGCAGCCTCCGTATATTTGCATTCAGCTGTCTCCCCTTCACAAACCCAGCTTGGTCCTCATGGACCACCCTCGGGACACAATCCTCTATCCTCATTGCCATTACCTTGGCCAGAATCTTAGCGTCTACATTTAGGAGGGAAATAGGTCTATAGGACCCGCATTGCAGCGGGTCCTTTTCCTTCTTTAGGAGAAGCGATATCGTTGCCTCAGACATAGTCGGGGGCAGCTGTCCCCTTTCCTTTGCCTCATTAAAGGTCCTCATCAGTAGCGGGCGAGCAAGTCCATATATTTCCTGTAAAATTCAACTGTGAATCCATCCGGTCCCGGAGCCTTCCCCGCCTGCATGCTCCTAATTCCTTTCACTTCTTCCTCTATTTCAATCTGTGCTCCCAGTCCCACCCTTTCCTGCTCCTCCACCTTGGGAAATTCCAGCCGGTCCAGAAAGCCCATCATTCTCTCCCTCCCATCCGGGGGTTGAGCTTCGTATAATTTTTTATAAAATGCCTTGAACACTCCAGTCACTCTCTCCGCTCCCCGCTCCATCTCTCCTTCCTCATCCCTCATTCCCCCTATTTCCCTCGCTGCTCCCCTTTTCCTCAATTGGTGGGCCAGCAACCTGCTCGCCTTCTCCCCATGTTCGTACTGTACACCCTGTGCCTTCCTCCACTGTGCCTCTGCAGTACCCGTTGTCAGCAAGTCAAATTCTACGTGTAGCCTTCGCCTTTCCCTGTACAGTCCCTCCTCCGGTGCCTCCGCATATTGCCTGTCCACCCTCAGAAGTTCTTGCAGCAACCGCTCCCGTTCCCTACTCTCCTGCTTTCCTTTATGTGCCCTTATTGATATCAGCTCCCCTCTAACCACTGCCTTCAGCGCCTCCCAGACCACTCCCACCTGGACCTCCCCATTATCATTGAGTTCCAAGTACTTTTCAATGCACACCCTCACCCTTAGACACACCCCCCTCATCTGCCATTAGTCCCATGTCCATTCTCCAGGGTGGGCGCCCTTCTGTTTCCTCCCTTATCTCCAAGTCCACCCAATGTGGAGCGTGATCCGAAATGGCTATAGCCGTATACTCCGTTCCCCATACTTTCGGGATCAACGCCCTTTGCGAATAGACTTTGTGGACATAGGAGAAAAACGAAAACTCCTTACTCTTAGGTCTGCTAAATCTCCACGGGTCTACTCCCATCTGCTCCATAAAATCTTTAAGCACCTTGGCTGCTGCCGGCCTCCTTCCAGTCCTGGACCTCGACCTGTCCAGCCCTGGTTCCAACACCGTATTGAAATCTCCCCCCATTACCAACTTTCCCACCTCTAGGTCCGGGATGCGTCCTAGCATACGCCTCATAAAATTGGCATCATCCCAGTTCGGGGCATATACGTTTACCAAAACCACCGTCTCCCCCTGTAGTTTGCCACTCACTATCACGTATCTGCCCCCGCTATCCGCCACTATAGTCTTTGCCTCAAACATTACCAGCTTCCCCACTGATATAGCCACCCCCCTGTTTTTCGCATCTAGCCCCGAATGGAACACCTGCCCCACCCAACCTTTGCGTAGTCTCACCTGGTCTATCCGTTTCAAGTGCGTTTCCTGTACCATAACCACGTCTGCCTTAAGTTTCTTAAGGTGTGCGAGTACCCGTGCCCTCTTTATCGGCCCGTTCAGCCCTCTCACGTTCCACGTGATCAGCCGGGTTGGGGGGCTTTTTACCCCCCCCCCCCCCATGTCAATTAGCCATCCCCTTTTTCCAGCTCCTCACCCGGTTCCCACGCAGCTGTGTCCCCCCCAGGCGGTGCCGCCCCGCCCATCCCACCCCATGCCAGCTCCCCCCTCTCCCCAGCAGGAGCAGCCCAATAATTCCCCCCTCCCACTCCCCCCGCTAGATCCCCCACTAGCGTAGTTACACCCCCCATATTGCTCCCAGAAGTCAGCAAACTCTGGTCGACCTCGGCTTCCCCCCCTGATCTCGGCTCGCACCGTGCGACGCCCCCTCCTTCCTGCTTCCCTATTCCCGCCATGATTATCATAGCGCGGGAACCGAGCCCGCACTTCCCCCTTGGCCCCGCCCCCATGGCCAACGCCCCATCTCCTCCACCTCCTTTCGTCCCCCCACCACCTCCTGTGGAAGAGAGAAAAGTTACCACATCGCAGGATTAATAACATAAAACTCCTCTTTCCCCCCTTTTTACCCCCCTCTTCGCCCCCCCATACTCGCCCCACCACTTTGTTTCAAACGTTCTTTTTTTAATAACCCGCTCATTCCAATTTTTCTTCCCCGATAAAAGTCCACGCCTCATCCGCTGTCTCAAAGTAGTGGTGCCTCCCTTGATATGTGACCCACAGTCTTGCCGGTTGCAGCATTCCGAATTTTATCATCTTTTTGTGAAGCACCGCCTTGGCCCGATTAAAGCTCGCCCTCCTTCTCGCCACCTCCGCACTCCAGTCTTGGTATACGCGGATCACCGCGTTCTGCCACTTACTGCTCCGAGTTTTCTTTGCCCATCTAAGGACCATCTCTCTATCCTTAAAACGGAGGAATCTCACCACTATGGCTCTAGGAATTTCTCCTGCTCTCGGTCCTCGCGCCATCACTCGGTATGCTCCCTCCACCTCCAGCGGACCCGCCGGGGCCTCCGCTCCCATTAACAAGTGCAGCATCGTGCTCACATATGCCCCGACGTCCGCTCCCTCCGCACCTTCAGGAAGACCAAGAATCCTTAGGTTGTTCCTCCTCGCGTTGTTCTCCAGCGCCTCCAGCCTTTCCACACATCGTTTATGGTGTGCCTCGTGCATCTCCGTTTTCACCACCAGGCCCTGTATGTCGTCCTCATTCTCGGCAGCCTTTGCCTTCACGACCCGAAGCTCCCGCTCCTGGGTCTTTTGCTCCTCCTTTAGCCCTTCGATCGCCTGTAATATCGGGGCCAACAGCTCCTTCATTTCCTTTTTGAGTTCTTCCACGCAGCGTTTCAAAAACTCGTGTTGTTCAGGGCCCCATATTAAACTGCCACCTTCCGACGCCATCTTGGTTTTTGCTTGCCTTCCTTGCCGCTGCTCTAAAGGATCCACCGCAATCCGGCCACCTTCCTCTCCTTTTTTCATCCGTATCCAGGGGGGATTCCCTTCTGGTTCACCGCACAGTGCTTTTAGCCGTTAAAATTGCCGTTGGGGCTCTTATTAAGAGCCCAAAAGTCCTTTCCACCGGGAGCTGCCGAAACGTGCGACTCAGCTGGTCATTGCCGCACCCGGACCATAATGGCTTAATAAGCCATGAAAGGCACTCTGCTTGCCTGAGAGCATTGAATATTTCACTGGAGTTTAATTGGAGGTGCACTGAGAAGAATACATTTAAGTCTGCTTTCTCATGGGCGGCACGTGGCGCAGTGGTTAGGACCTGCGTTCGAATCCCGGCCCTGGGTCACTGTCCGCTTTGAGTTTGCACACACTCCCCGTGGCTGCATGGGTCTCACCCCCACAACTCAAAGATGTGCAGGTTAGGTGGATTGACCACTCTAAATTGCCCCTTAATTGGGAAAAAAATAATTGGGTACTCTAAATTTATTAAAAAAAAAGTCGGCTTTCTCAGTGAAGAGATCAGTGTTGATGTAAGAAAATCTGACATGGGCTCTTCAAGAGCTTCTTCCTCTTCATTGCAGCTCTTCGCTCCAGTGCAGTGTCTCTTGGGCTAAACGTGCTAGTTACGCCTGTCGAACAAGGGTTGTGGTCTGCCAAACTCAATTTGGATCTAATTATTGAACAAGCACTGACATACGAATTAGGAACAGGCATAGGCCACTGGGCCCCTCGAGCTTGCTCCAGCATTCTATAAGATCATGACTGATCTGATTGTAACTTCAACCACGCATTCCTGCCTACCCCCGATTACCTTTCACCCCCTTGAATCAAGAATCTATCAAGCTCTGCCTTAGTAATATTCAAAGATTCTGCTCCCACTGCCTTTTACGTAAGAGAGTTCCAGAGATTCAGGACCCTCAGAGAAAACATTCCTCCTCAATTCCTTCTTAAATAAGTGACTCATTTTTGACCCCTAGTTCTAGATTCTCCGACAAGAGGATACACCCCCTACACTTCCACCCTGTTAATACCCCTCAGGATCTTAAAGGATTCAATCTAGACGCATTTTACTCTTCTAAACTCTGGTTACAAACCTAACCGCTCCAAACTTTTCTCATAAGACAACATGCCTATTTCGGGCATTAGTCTAGTAAACCTTCTCTGAACTGCGTCTAATGTATTTACATCTTTTCTTTGATAAGGAGACCAATGCTGTACACAATACTTCAGAGGTGGTCACATCATTGCCTGCAACTGAAGCTTAACTTCGCTATTTTTGTAATACATTCCTCTCCATAAACTGATAATATTCTATTAGCTTTCCTAGTTACTGGCTGTACCAGTATACATACTAGCCTTTTGTGATTCATGCATTTGGACACCAAGATCCCTCCGAAATCTCTTGCCATTCAGATAATAAGTTTTTAAAAATTATTTCTGCCAAAATGGACAATTTCAAGTTTCCCACATTTGTACTCCAATTTGCTATATTTTTGTCCACTCACCTAACCTATGCCTCCTTATATTCTTCACAATTTACTTCTCTACCTCTCTCTGTTGTCACCAAATTTCACAACCACACCTTCTGTCCCTTGATCCATGGTCATTTATATAGCACTGATGCCAGTGGCACACCACTTGTCACTGAGGAAATTCGGCATGTCTACATAGACTCTTACCAATTTTGACAGATGCACTTTAGAAAGCATCCTATCTGGCTGCATCACAGCCTGGTATGGCAACTGCTCGGCCCAAGACCATAAGAAAATACAGAGAGTCGTGAACACGGCCCTGTCCATCAAGCGAACCCAATTCCCATCCATTGACTCTGTCTACACCTCCTGCTGTCTTGGGAAAGTTGGCAGCATAATCAAACACCTTTCCTACCCGGGTTACTCTCTCTTCCGACCTCTTCCACCGGATAGGAGATTCAAAAGTCTGAGAACACACACTAAAAGGTTCAAAAACCGCTTCTTCTCCGCTGTTATCAGACTCCTGTATGACCCTCTTGTGAACTAAACTGATCTCTTCACACATCTTCTCTACTGAGTAGTACTACACTCTGTTTGCTTCACCCAATGCCTGTGTCTAAGCATTTACATTGCATATTTATGTATGTCCTATGTTTCATCATGTCTGGAACGATCTGTCTGGACTGTATGCAGAACAATACTTTTCACTGTACCTCTGTACACATGACGGCAAATCCAGAAAGACCCATTTGTGCCAACTGTTTTCTGTTAGCTAGCCAATCTTCAATCCATGCCAATATGCTAACCCCTAGCTTTTATTTTCCACAATAACATTTGATGTGGTTCCTTATCAAATGCCTTCTGGACATGTAATTACTGTACATCCACCGGTTCCCCTTTATCCTCAGCAGGGGTGACTCCATCAAAGAACATCAATAAATTGATTAAATATGATTTCCCTTTCATAAAACAACATTGACTCTGTCTTATTGTCTTGAATTTTTCCAACTCCCCTGCTGTATATATAACATATGGAATAATGGCTTCTAACATTTTCCCTGTGACAGGTGTTAGACTACCTGGCCTGTAATTTCCTGCTTTTTGTCCTCTTTTTGTTTGCCAGTTATTACTGAAGCAAATGGGTGTTGAGGGTATATAAATAGACCTACACGACAATAGCCCGAGGAAGCGATCCTGATGTTGCATGTCCAGTCATCTATGGGAAGGGAGAAATGTGATGGATTGCATGCTGTATCCAAGGGGGTGGAGCAGAGTCAAAGGTCTTCCATAGGTGGGAGCTGGAAGAGATTGTAACAAAGATGTGTAAAGCACAAGACAAAATAATTGTTAATTGCAGTGTGAAAGACTATGGAAGGTGCTGATAGTGGCATAAAGTTATGATAGCAAAATGTGTTAATAGGAAAACAAATATCCGTGCTCGGTGAAAGCAAAACTTTTGAGCAAATGATAGACGTCCCAATGGGGGGTTTGCATTTGGACAAAAAGGGAAACCATCTGCTTTATTGAAATTACTCGAAAGTACTAAAATACAAAAATCATCCAGATTCGAAACGTTAGCTCCATTCTCTCTCCACAGACGCTGTCAGACCTGCTGAGATTGTCCAGTGTTTTCAGTTTTTGTTTCAGATACCAGCATCCGCAGTAATTTGTTTTCATCTTGATGTTTATTTGGTGTCCCTTTAAAAGCTATGGTGAGGTTTGTTTTGGTTCCATTTTTCATGCCATTAATGTATTCTGAATGTATTTTGAGCTGAAGTCGTGGAACACTCATTCAATAGAATTATGTAATGACGGTTATAATAAGGAAATCGCTGTGGATTTGTTGCGCAATTTAATAATCACTACACTGTTAAAGAACAACTGTTTCTAGCTGGAATTAATGTCACATCTTCTGAAAGTGCTTTCCACGTTTAATGAGTACATTAAATTTTCAGTGTTCAAGACTGATGAGCAGTTGTAAAGCTGTAACATTACAGGCCCGAGGCACCTGCATTTGAAAAGTAGAGAACTCCCTCACCAAACTCAGTTAGATTGTCACTGCTTAGTCAGTTTTAGAGTAGATACTTTTACCATTCAAATACAGAATTGTTACTATAAATTACATACTTGCCTGGTAATCCCTCCGCTATACAAAATAATTGGGATAGGCCACTAAAATAACATGCAGAACATAAGAACTAGTAGCAGGAGCAGGCCATCTGGCCCCTCGAGCCTGCTCCACCATTCAATTAGATCATGGCTGATCTTTTGTGGACTCAGCTCCACTTTCCGGCCCGAACACCATAACCCTTAATCCCTTTATTCTTCAAAAAACTACCTATCTTTATCTTGAAAACATTTAATGAAGGAGCCTCTACTGCTTCACTGGGCAAGGAATTCCATAGATTCACAACCCTTTGGGTGAAGAAGTTCCTCCTAAACTCAGTCCTAAATCTACTTCCCCTTATTTTGAGGCTATGCCCCCTAGTTCTGCTTTCACCGGCCAGTGGAAACAACCTGCCCGCATCTATCCTATCTATTCCCTTCATAATCTTTTATGTTTCTATAAGATCCCCCCATATCCTTCTAAATTTCAACAAGTACAGTTCTAGTCTACTCAACCTCTCCTCGTAATCCAACCCCTTCAGCTCTGGGATTAACCTAGTGAATCTCCTCTGCACACCCTCCAGTGCCAGTATGTCCTTTCTCAAGTAAGGAGACCAAAACTGAACACAATACTCCAGGTGTGGCCTCACTAGCACCTTATACAATTGTAGCAGAACCTCCCTAGTCTTAAACTCCATCCCTCTAGCAATGAAGGACAAAATTCCATTTGCCTTCTTTTTTTTTAAATAAATATTTTATTGAAAATTTTTGGTCAACCAACACAGTACATTGTGCATCCTTTACACAATATTATAACAGCACAAATAACAATGACCTATTTTATATAAACAAAAAATGAATAAATATTAAATAACAAAAATGAAAACTAGCCCTAATTGGCAACTGCCTTGTCACAAGTTACACCCCCCCCACCCCTCCCCTCCCCCCCCCCCCCCTCCCCCCCAAATCCTGGGCTGCTGCTGCCTTCTTTTTCCCCTTCCATCTATCTATCCGCAAGGTATTCGACGAACGGTTGCCACCGCCTGGTGAACCCTTGAGCCGACCCCCTTAGGACGAACTTAATCCGCTCTAGCTTTATAAACCCCGCCATGTCATTTATCCAGGTCTCCACCCCCGGGGGCTTGGCTTCTTTCCACATTAGCAATATCCTGCGCCGGGCTACTAGGGACGCAAAGGCCAAAACATCGGCCTCTCTCGCCTCCTGCACTCCCGGCTCTTGTGCAACCCCAAATATAGCCAACCCCCAGCTTGGTTCGACCCGGACCCCCACTACTTTTGAAAGCACCTTTGTCACCCCCATCCAAAACCCCTGTAGTGCCGGGCATGACCAAAACATATGGGTATGATTCGCTGGGCTTCTCGAGCACCTCGCACACCTATCCTCCACCCCAAAAAATTTACTGAGCCGCGCTCCAGTCATATGCGCCCTGTGTAATACCTTAAACTGAATCAGGCTTAGCCTGGCACACGAGGACGACGAGTTTACCCTACTTAGGGCATCTGCCCACAGCCCCTCCTCGATCTCCTCCCCCAGCTCTTCTTCCCATTTCCCTTTTAGTTCATCTGCCATAGTCTCCCCTTCGCCCCTCATTTCCCTATATATATCTGACACCTTACCATCCCCCACCCATGTCTTTGAGATCACTCTGTCCTGCACCTCTTGTGTCGGGAGCTGCGGAAATTCCCTCACCTGTTGCCTCGCAAAAGCCCTCAGTTGCATATACCTGAATGCATTCCCTTGGGGCAACCCATATTTCTCGATCAGCGCTCCCAGACTCGCGAACTTCCCATCCACAAATAGATCTTTCAGTTGCGTTATTCCTGCTCTTTGCCACATTCCATATCCCCCATCCATTCCCCCCGGGGCAAACCTATGGTTGTTTCCCCAAGGCTCCAGTCTGTCCCCTATGCCGTCTCCACTGTCCCCAAATCTTCAGTGTAGCTACCACCACCGGGCTTGTGGTGTAGTTCCTCGGTGAGAACGGCAATGGGGCTGTCACCATAGCCTGCAGGCTAGTCCCCCTACAGGACGCCCTCTCTAATCTCTTCCACGCCGCTCCCTCCTCCTCTCCCATCCACTTACTCACCATTGAAATATTAGCGGCCCAATAGTACTCACTTAGGCTCGGTAGTGCCAGCCCCCCCCTATCCCTGCTACGCTGTAAGAATCCCTTCCTCACTCTCGGGGTCTTCCCGGCCCAAACAAAACCCATGATGCTCTTTTCAATCCTTTTAAAAAAAGCCTTCGTGATCACCACCGGGAGGCACTGAAACACAAAGAGGAATCTCGGGAGGACCACCATCTTAACCGCCTGCACCCTCCCTGCCATTGACAGGGCTACCATATCCCATCTCTTGAAATCTTCCTCCATCTGTTCCACCAACCGCGTTAAATTTAACCTGTGCAATGTGCCCCAATTCTTAGCTATCTGGATCCCCAGGTAACGAAAGTCTCTTGTTACCTTCCTCAACGGTAGGTCCTCTATTTCTCTACTCTGCTCCCCTGGATGCACCACAAACAACTCACTCTTCCCCATGTTCAATTTATACCCTGAAAAATCCCCAAACTCCCCAAGTATCCGCATTATTTCTGGCATCCCCTCCGCCGGATCCGCCACATATAGTAGCAAATCGTCCGCATACAAAGATACCCGGTGTCCTTCTCCTCCCCTAAGTACTCCCCTCCACTTCTTGGAACCCCTCAGCGCTATCGCCAGGGCTCAATCGCCAGTGCAAACAATAATGGGGACAGAGGGCATCCCTGCCTTGTCCCTCTATGGAGCCGAAAATATGCCGATCCCCGTCCATTCGTGACCAGGCTCGCCAATGGGGCCCTATACAATAGCTGCACCCATCTAGCATACCCCTCTCCAAAACCAAATCTCCTCAACACCTCCCACAAATAATCCCATTCCACTCTATCAAATGCTTTCTCGGCATCCATCGCCACTACTATCTCTGTTTCACCCTCTGGTGGGGCCATCATCATTACCCCTAACAGCCTCCGTATATTCGTGTTCAGCTGTCTCCCCTTCACAAACCCAGTTTGGTCCTCGTGAACCACCCCCGGGACACATTCCTCTATTCTCATTGCCATTACCTTGGCCAGGATCTTGGCATCCACATTTAGGAGGGAAATTGGTCTGTAGGACCCGCATTGTAGCGGGTCCTTTTCCTTCTTTAAGAGAAGCGATATCGTTGCTTCAGACATAGTCGGGGGCAGTTATCCCCTTTCCTTTGCCTCATTAAAGGTCCTCGTCAGTACCGGGGCGAGCAAGTCCAAATATTTTCTATAGAATTCGACTGGGAATCCGTCCGGTCCCGGGGCCTTTCCCGTCTGCATGCTCCTAATTCCTTTCACCACTTCTTCTACCTCGATCTGTGCTCCCAGTCCCACCCTTTCCTGCTCTTTCACCTTGGGAATTTCCAGCCAATCCAAAAAGTCCATCATTCTCTCCCTCCCATCCGGGGGTTGAGCTTCATATAATTTTTCTCAAATGTCTTGAACACTTCATTCACTCTCTCCGCTCCCCGCTCCATCTCTCCTTCCTCGTCCCTCACTCCCCCTATTTCCCTCGCTGCTCCCCTTTTCCTCAATTGGTGTGCCAGCAACCTGCTCGCCTTCTCCCCATATTCATACTGTACACCCTGTGCCTTCCTCCATTGTGCCTCTGCAGTGCCTGTAGTCAGCAAGTCAAATTCCACATGCAGCCTTTGCCTTTCCCTGTACAATCCCTCCTCCGGTGCTTCCGCATATTGTCTGTCCACCCTCAAAAGTTCTTGCAGCAACCTCTCCCGTTCCTTACTCTCCTGCTTCCCTTTATGTGCCCTTATTGATATCAGCTCCCCCCTAACCACCGCCTTCAACGCCTCCCAGACCACTCCCACCTGGACCTCCCCATTGTCATTGAGTTCCAAGTACTTTTCAATACATCCCCTCACCCTCAGACACACCCCCTCATCCGCCATTAGTCCCATGTCCATTCTCCAGGGTGGGCGCCCTCCTGTTTCCTCCCCTATCTCCAAGTCCACCCAGTGTGGGGCGTGATCCGAAATGGCTATAGCCGTATACTCCGTTCCCCTCACCTTCGGGTTCAATGCCCTACCCAGCACAAAAAAGTCTATGCGCGAGTAGACTTTATGGACATAGGAGAAAAACGAGAACTCCTTACTCCTAGGTCTACTGAATCTCCACGGGTCCACACCTCCCATCTGCTCCATAAAATCTTTAAGCACCTTTGCTGCTGCCGGCCTCCTTCCAGTCCTGGACTTCGACCTATCCAGCCCTGGTTCCAACACCGTGTTAAAGTCTCCCCCCATTATCAGCTTTCCCGTCTCTAGGTCCGGAATGCGTCCTAGCATCCGCCTCATAAAATTGGCATCATCCCAGTTCGGGGCGTACACGTTTACCAAAACCACCGTCTCTCCCTGTAGTTTGCCACTCACCATCACGTATCTGCCCCCGTTATCCGCCACTATAGTCTTTGCCTCGAACATTACCCGCTTTCCCACTAATATAGCCACCCCCCTGTTTTTCGCATCTAGCCCCGAATGGAACACCTGCCCCACCCATCCTTTGCGCAGCCTAACCTGGTCTATCAGTTTCAGGTGCGTTTCCTGTAACATAACCACATCTGCTTTAAGTTTCTTAAGGTGTGCGAGTACCCGTGCCCTCTTTATCGGCCCGTTCAGCCCTCTCACGTTCCACGTGATCAGCCGAGTTGGGGGGCTTCCCACCCCCCCCCCTTGCCGATTAGCCATCATCTTTTTCCAGCTTCTCACCCAGTTCCCACGCAGCTGTATCTCCCCCAGGCGGTGCCCCCCCGCCCATCCTCTCCCGCATCCGCTCCCCCCTTTCCCCAGCAGCAGCAACCCAGTAATTCCCCCCTCCCACCCCCCCCCGCTAGACCCCCCGCTAGCGTAATTACTCCCCCCATGTTGCTCCCAGAAGTCAGCAAACTCTGGCTGACCTCGGCTTCCCCCCGTGACCACGGCTCGCACCGTGCGACGCCCCCTCCTTCCTGCTTCTCTATTCCCGCCATAATTATCATAGCCAAGCCCGCGCTTCTCCCTTGGCCCCGCCCCCCATGGCCAACGCCCCATCTCCTCTCCCTCCCCACCTCCCCGCATCACCCCCTGTGGGAGAGAGAAAAGTTACCACACCGCAGGATTAGAACATAAAACCCCTCTTCGCCCCCCACATTCGCCCCACCACTTTGTCCAAACGTTCTTTTTAATAATCCACTCATTCCAGTTTTTCTTCTACAATAAAAGTCCACGCTTCATCCGCCATCTCAAAGTAGTGGTGCCTCCCTTGATATGTGACCCACAGTCTTGCCGGTTGCAGCATTCCAAATTTTATCTTCTTTTTATGAAGCACCGCTTTGGCCCGATTAAAGCTCGCCCTCCTTCTCGCCACCTCCGCACTCCAGTCTTGATAAACGCGGATCACCGCGTTCTCCCATTTACTGCTCCGAGTTTTCTTCGCCCATCTAAGGACCATTTCTCTATCCTTAAAACGGAGGAATCTCACCACTATGGCTCTGGGAGTTTCTCCTGCTCTCGGTCCTCGCGCCATAACTCGGTATGCTCCCTCCACCTCCAACGGACCCGCCGGGGCCTCCGCTCCCATTAACGAATGCAGCATCGTGCTCACATATGCCCCGACGTCCGCACCCTCCATACCTTCAGGAAGACCGAGAATCCTCAGGTTGTTCCTCCTTGCGTTGTTTTCCAGTGCCTCCAACCTCTCCACACATCGTTTCTGATGTGCCTCCTGTATCTCCGTCTTCACCACCAGGCCCTGTATATCGTCCTCATTCTCGGCTGCCTTCGCCTTCACGACCCGAAGCTCCCGCTCCTGGGTCTTTTGTTCCTCCTTTAGCCCTTCGATCGCCTGTAGTATCGGGGCCAACAGCTCCCTCCTCATCTCCTTTTTTATCTCTTCCACGCAGCATTTCAAGAACTCTTGTTGTTCAGGGCCCCATGCGAAACCGCCACCTTCCGACGCCATCTTGGTTTTTGCTTGCCTTCCTTGCCGCTGTTCCAAAGGATCCGCTGCAATCCGGCCACTTTCCTCTCCTTTTTCCATCCGTGTCCTGGGGGAATTCCCTTCTGGTTTACCGCACGGTGTTTTTAGCCGTTAAAATTGCCGTTGGGGCTCCTATCAAGAGCCCAAAAGTCCGTTCCACCGGGAGCTGCCGAAACGTGCGACTTAGCTGGTCATCGCCGCACCCGGAAGTCTCCATTTGCCTTCTTAATCACCTGTTGCAACTGAAAACCAACTTTTTGCGACTCATGCACTAGCACACCCAGGTCTCTCTGCACAGCAGCATGTTTTAATATTTTATCATTTAAATAATAATCCCTTTTGCTGTTATTCCTACCAAAATGGATAACCTCACATTTGTCAACATTGTATTCCATCTGCCAGACCCTAGCCCATTCACTTAGCCTATCCAAATCCCTCTGCAGACTTCCAGTATCCTTTGCACTTTTTGCTTTATCACTTATCTTAGTGTAGTCTGCAAACTTGGACACATTGCCCTTGGTCCCCAACTCCAAATCATCTATGTAAATTGTGAACAGTTGTGGGCCCAACACTGATCCCTGAGGGACACCACTAGCTACTGATTGCCAACCAGAGAAACACCCATTAATCCCACTCTTTGCTTTCTATTAATTAACCAATCCTCTATCCATGCTACTACTTTACCCTTAATGCCATGCATCTTTATCTTATGCAGCAACCTTTTGTGTGGCACCTTGTCAAAGGCTTTCTGGAATCCAGATATACCACATCCATTGGCTCCCCGTTATCTACCGCACTGTTAATGTCCTCAAATAATTCCACTAAATTAGTTAGGCACGACCTGCCCTTTATGAACCCATGCTGCGTCTGTCCAATGGGACAATTTCCATCCAGATGCCTCGCTATTTCTTCCTTGATGATAGATTCCAGCATCTTCCCTACTACCGAAGTTAAGCTCACTGGCCTATAATTACCCGCTTTCTGCCGACCTCCCTTTTTAAACAGTGGTGTCACGTTTGCTAATTTCCAATCCGCCGGGACCACCCCAGAGTCTAGTGAATTTTGGTAAATTATCACTAGTAAACAAGGCTGCTGAAATTTCTGCTGATGAAGGGATGTACACCCTGTTAATCCTTCACACCAGCATCATCTAACCAATCCATTTTGCATCCCTTGTATGAAGCAAGGCTTCTAAATACTACAGAACATGTCAAATGGGGACAATGTAAATGATGTGTACTATTAGAATTTTCTGCAACCCTAGCCAAGCTGTGCCAGTACAGGTACAACACTGGCATCTATCCGGCAATGTGGAAAATTTCCCATTTGTGTGTCCTGTACACTTGAGTAGATACTTTTACCATTCAAATACAGAATTGTTACTATAAATTCATTAAATTAGTAAAGTGATGGAAGAGTTCATCAACAGTGCAATCAAGTGGCACTTAGCAACAACTTGCTCACTGACTCTGTTTGGGTTCCGTCAGGGTCATTCACTTGCTGACCTCATTACAGTCTTGGTTCAAACATGGACAAAAGAGCTGAATTTCAGAGATGAGCTGCGAGTGACTGTCCTTGACATCAAGGCAGTATTTGACCGAGTGTGGCATCAAGGAGCCCTGGCAAAACTGGATTCAATGGTAATTGGGGAAAGCTCTTTGCTGGTTGGAGCCATTCCTGGCACAAAATTCCTGGCAATGTGGTTGTTGGAAATTAATCATCTCAGTTCCAGAACATCACTGCAGGTTTTCCTCAGGATATGTCCTCAGCGCAACCATCTTTAGCAGCTTATCAATGATGTTCCTTCCATCATAAGGTCGGAAGAGGGGATATTTGACGGCATGGTGTTGCAGTGGTTAGCACTGCCGCTCACTGAACTGAGGACCTGGGTTCGATCCCAGCCCTGGGTCACTGTCCGTGTGGAGTTTGCACATTCTCCCCATGTCTGTGTGGGTCTCACCCCCATAACCCAAAGATTTGCAGGGTGGGTGGATTGGTCATGCTAAAATTGCCCCTTAATTGAAAATGTTCCTTTTAAAAAGTAGGGATATTTGCTGTGATTGCATAATATTCAGCTCCATTCGTGACTCCTCAGTTACTGAAGCAGTCTGTGCCCAAATGCAGCAAGATCTTGACAGTGTCCATACTTGGGTAGCATGGTAGCACAAGTGGCTAGCACTGTGGCTTCACAGCATCAGGGCCCCAGGTTCGTTTCCCCGCTGGAAGTAATTCCCCTCCTGAGTCCCCAATGCCTGTCCACAATCTACAGGACACTGGTCAGGAGTGTGATGGAATATTATCCACTTGTCTGAATGAGTGCAGCTCCAACAAAACTCAAAGCTCGCCACCATCCCAGACAAAGCAGCCCGCTTGATTGGCACCCCACCCACAAATATTCATTCCCTCCACCACTGACAAACGGTGGCAGCCGTGTGTACCTTCAACAAGATACATTGCAGGAACTCATCAAGGCTGCTTAGGCAGCACCTTCCAAACCCTCAACCATGATCATCTAGAAGGACGAGCAGCAGATACCTGGGAGCACAGCTACCTGGAATTTCATTGGATCCCTACGGTGGAGGGCATTTGGCCCATCGCGTCTGTACCAACCCATTGAAAAAGCATTCCACCCAAGCCCACTTCTCCACCCTATCCCAATAACCCCTTAACCTAACCTACACATCTTTGGACACTAAGGGGCAATTAGCATGGCCAATCCATCTAAAGACTTTGGGAGGAAGCTGGAATAAACCCCTGCAGACACTGGAGCATGTACAAACTCCCAAGGCCGGAATTGAACCCGGGTCCCTGGTGCTGTGAGGCAGCAGTGCTTACCACTGCCAGTGTGCATTCTCTGCATGTCTTGCAGTTGTGGTTTTCCTTTCATTGAGGAATATCCTCGTTAAGCTGCATTTAACACTGGCTTCACAGTAAAAAGCTGTAATTTCTAATTTGCCATTTACGGAAGAAGTCACTTATCAAAGTGATAAAAGTTTTATCATTGCTATTTGCATATTTGTGACTTTCAGGAAATAATACAAATAAGTTTCTTTAAAACAGGGTAATAAAATTGTTTAATGAAACTGATTACAGTTAAATGTAAAGAGAGCCAAGACAAATTAAATCTTAGTTTGCCTAATGAAACGATACAACTTCAACATTTGTAAAAGAAAATGATGCAGAAACATCTTGCAGATTAATGATCTTTGTTTATTTCAGTTGTGTTTGAAATTGGAAAAATGAAGTTGTATTGCCAATTTTGCTGAATGTTGCAATCTTCAATGTTGAAGATTTAAGTCCGTAAATGATTGCTTCACACCTGCAGAAGGTGAATAATAAGATTACTGAATTGCATGTCTGCGACTGAGGGCAGTTCATGGCTATAACCTCCAAAATAGCTCAGGACATTTTTCCGAATCCTTGCGGATGTATTATCCAATTGTACATCAAATTTGAGAATCTTCATAAACTGGTGTGTTTTTAAAAATAAATTTAGAGTACCCAATTATTTTTTTTTCCAATTAAGGGGCAATTTTAGTGTGGCCAATCCACCTACCCTGCACATCTTTGGGTTGTGGGGGTAAAACCCACGCAGACATGGGGAGAATGTGCCAACTCCACACACGGGGCCGGGGTCATAGGCAGTAGTGCTAAGTCCTGCACCGTGCCGCCCTTAAACTGATAGTTAATTAACATTTAATCTTAGTAATCTAATATACACCAAAACTTCGAACTGTGTTACGATCCCAGCTCATGTTAATACTGGACAAGTCCGATCCTGGAGTGAAACCTGGCTTGGCTTTTTTGGACACCGTGAAGGGAGTCGGTTGATGAAATTTTAACGCAGAAAAAAATATTTATTCAGCAACAATTTACTATATTACAACAGACAAAAAGGTTGGAAAGAGCTCAATACAAACACAAGATGATTGAAGCTCACAGTTAATTTTATCCCAGCAATAAATTTACTTGTACAAATTCAGAAAGATAAGACAATTTACCATATCTATTTTATATTCTTATAATGGAGCATGAGGCACATGTGAATTAGCAGTTGAACTGTGGTCGGACACACCATACTCCCAAATAAGTGCCAGATGCATCCAAAGCAAATTACATGGATTTCTCAGCAATCAGCCCAGAGGTTTGTGTTGTAAGCCAACTAGTATCACTGAAACCCAGTCTTTCTCATGAGGATTTCTGAACTCCACATTTGAAGAACTCACCTTGGAATTCTCTCCAAATGTCGCTCTCACTTGGACGACTTCGATGGGGATCTGCCTCCAGAGCTTCGTCCTCACTTTCCAAGGTTCCTTTCCCTTGGATCTCTGAGTACACTCGAGCTTCACATTCTAAGCACTGTTTCGTATCTTTGGCCGTTCCACGCAGAACACCACTGCTTCAAAAGATCTGCTGTAAGTAATCACTAATCTTCGGCTGCCTCTTCTGCTCTTTCGGGCTTCTCTCTGGAGCCCGCTTCATTTCGAGCTTGTTCCTCGTAGCCCCCTGTTTAACTCTGAGCCTATTGCTCTGCACCTTCATTTTAACCTGGTTTTTGGCACCACTTTCTGATCAGTCTTTGGCCCTGCCTGGGACTTTGTTCTGGGACCTTTCCCTAACCCGCTCCCGAGACCAGCTTGTTGGGACATCTTCCTCAGGAATTGTGCTCCAGTTCAGGTCAGCTAACCTGCCTTTGGCACCATTTTGCTACTTCTGAGCAGGCAGTCAAGACCAATTGTTGCCCTAATGACAAAATAAAGAAACTGCAGGTGTGGCCATTTCCCAGCTGACGTATGTGCAGAAAAACCAAGTTCCTGGAGTTCCTAATTTCTGATTTCAGGTGAAGGTAAGTATTTCAGTTTCACCAGTTATTTCAATAGTGTTGGCTTTCTTAATTCATTTCAAATCCGGCTGGACTGGATTTTCCATTTCTCTCAGAATGTGGGATTCAGATGTGGAAATATGTTTTCTTTCCAATGCAGAATATGAATGCAGTTTTATCACCAAGTCAAAAATTGTTCAAAGGATCATTCATATTGGAATTATGAAAGAATAACCACAGCCTGAGATGTAATGTTATTCCTGGTAGGTTTGGGATAATAGTTTCATTCCATCTGCGTGTAGAACTCAAATTGTGCAATTTGGGGGCACAAATGAGCATCCTCTTCAAGCTCACCAGTACAAGCTGGAGTGTAAAAACCACTATCCTTTGCTCTTTTGCAGTCGCTCTGGTGTTCTGGACAGTTGAGTAATGTGCACCCGCATGGATGTCAAGTAGGCACTCGGAACACATTGATATGCAACTCCACTCAGTAATGAGGATAATTTTTGGAACTCCACTCCGGTTCAGTGATTACCATTCCTCTCTGATATTGCCCCTCCTATTTAATGGGCCACAGCAATGCACAAAGAAATAATTCGCATCAGCAACAATTTGGACCTTGACTTTCATAGAGGCCTTCAAAAATTTCCAACCTACCACACAACTCTACAAAAGTCTCACTGGACGTGAATCGAGCGTTTCAGCTTGGGCTAACGTGGCAAGTGCCACACCAGTGCCAGGCGATGACCATCTCCTATAAGGGAGGATCTAATCACCGCCCCATGACATTCAATGGCATTACCATCGCTGAATCCCCCACAATCAACATCCTGGGGATTACCATTGATCAGAAACTGAACTGGACCCAGCCACATTAATACTATGGCTAACAGGGCAGGTCAGAGGCTGGGAATCCTGCGGAGAGTAACTCACCACCTCATCCCCCTAAGCCTGTCCACCATCTACAAGGCACAAGTCAGGAGTGTAATGGAATACTCTCCACTTGCCTGGATGAGTGCAGCTCCAACAACACACGAGAAGCTCAACACCATCCAGGACAAAGCAGTCTGCTTGATTGCTCCTCCTTCCACAACCATTAAAATCCTCCATCAGCGATGAACAGTGGTAGCCGTGTGTACCATCTACCTGATGCACTGCAGTAACTCACCACAGTTCCTTAGACAGCATCTTCCAAACACACGACCTCTACCATCTAGAAGGACAAGAATGCAGGTACCTGGGAACCCCACCACCTGGAGGTTCCCCTCCAAGTCACTCACCACCCTGATTTGGAAATATATCCCTGTTCCTTCACTGTCACTGAGGCAAAATCCTGGAACACCTTCCTGAACAGCACAGTGGGTGTACCTACACCTCCAGGACTGCAGAGGTTCAAGAAGGTATTATGGGCCAGGGTTTGGAGAACCCCAAAGTGTATCCCATGGAGTTCACCTGACCCACAACATTTAATAGATTGTGGTTATGGGGGGCACAAGGGCCTACTTTATAGGTGTGATGAAACCTAGATCTAAAGTACTTTTAGAACAAAACCATGTTTATTTATGAATCCAGTTAACACTTTATAAACCCCAATATTCCCCACAGATACAATATTCTCTAAGTAACCCTTCATAACTTTCCTAACAATATCCATAAGTTCTAAAGACCCTTTTTACAGGACAGCAGGTTTAAACTCTCTACAGAAACTGATATTACTTTGAAATCCACAAATGAGCTGAAGACAGCCTTTAGCTTGCCTTGCCTGCAGCTATCCAGCTCTGAAACCGAAACTATAAAACACTGTAGCTGCCTGCTCAAAAATGAAAGTGAAAGACAGCCAACCCAGCTCCACCCACACTCTGACATCACTGCAGCTATTTGATAAACACCCACTTCTTAAAGGTACAGTCACATGACAAAGGCAACTCACCACCACCTTCTGAAGGGCAACTAGGGATGGCTAATAAATGCTGGCCTAACTAGCGACGCCCACATCCCGTAAAAATAGATCGTCTGTAAAGTTGGACCCATGGAGGCAGAATTTGAAATGTTATGTATTGTGATCAAGGGCGGAGATGTGTCTCCCGGCTTTATGACCATCGTTTTCTTGACACTTGCAGTCAGGATGAACTAGTCACGTGCATGATAAAGACAATCCTCAGGTCTTTGTATGTGAGCATCTGAAATATCTGTAAATGTAACAGCAACTTGGTAACATGAAATTAAAAAAATGAAAATCACTTATTGTCACAAGTAGGCTTCAAATGAAGTTACTGTGAAAGGCCCCTAGTCGCCACATTCCGGTGCCTGTTCAGGGAGGGAATTGAACCAGCGTTGCTGGTCTGCTTTAAGAGCCAGCTATTTAGCCCTGTGTTAAACCAGCCTCTACCAGGCAGTGCTGTTGCCCACTGAGCCATCAGGGTTCTCCGTAGTTGTGGCTTTTAGTCATTTTTCACTCCAGTGAGATCAAGACTTTTGTGTCTCCAGAGTTGGCCAAGAAAGGTTTAGTTGATGTCCGTTGCAGCCCCCATCCTCCGGGAGCACCACTTGAAGAAATGTTTTCAGTGTTTTTCTTCTGCACTTACAGGGCTTTAACTTACTAGTAAAGCTCCAAATTCACAAGCTTCATGTTGAAAGTACATCAAATTCCCCTGTACATATTCTTTAAGAGCTAATAAATTACATTTATTTAAATGATATTTAAAATTGTTTGATTTTCAAATATGTTACATTATCACAATTTACAGAGGGGAATACAGACCATTTTTCTCCATATATAGTGTGAAATAGCCTGAGGCTAGGTTGAATGGAGCTGTCCAAAACAGCACCTTAGGAAAATAGGATACATTTGAATTATCTGGCTGTGGATACACAAGGCCTGTTGCAAATCTTCTGATAATTTGGCATTAAAACATTCCATTTACTTCTGTTGATCTAGGACATGTGATGAAAGCAAAGCTGCTTTGAAAACAGGCAAATATGGAAATCAGATAATCAAAGCTGGTTTATCCGAATACTTTGGGAACATATCTGAATTACGTTATTTATGGATAGCAAATCGCCAAATTAATTGGACACCATTTTTTACAGTATCATTGTCCAGCCTCTCTTTGTGAGAAAGGTCTCCTTTTCTAACTTTGTCCATTGTAAAAGAAATATTCTTTCATTCTTACATGGAATGTGGATGTTGCCGTCTGGGCTAGCATTTATTGTCCATCCATTATTGATCTTGAACTGAATGGCTTACCAAGCAATTTCTGAGGGCACTTAATTGCCAGCTACATTGATCTGGGTCTGGACCAGGTAAGGACGGCAGAGTTTCTTCCCTGAAGGATATTAGAGAACCAGATGGAATTTTTCAACAATGTTTTTGTGGTCATCATTTGACTTTTATTTCAGAATGGAGGAGAGTTTGTGTAGGGGGTCGGGATTGAAGGCGCTAGCAACAGCGCCGCTCTCGATAGCCCCAGGCAGATATTGAGGGAGTCCGGTAATGATAGCTTTGTTGAAAATTTGGAAGCAGATTCGGCAGCACTTCGGGTTGGAGGCTGGGTCAAGGGAAATGCCGATTTGGAGGAATCACAGATTTGAGTCAGGGAAGTGGGACGGAAATTTTCGGAAATGGGAGGAGAAGGGGATTAAGACATTAAAAGATTTGTTTCTTGGGGGTTGGTTTGCAGGCTTGAAGGAGCTGGGAGCGAAGTATGGGCTGGAACAGGGAGAAATGTTTAGATTCATGCAGGTTCGAGGTTTAAAAAAAAAAAACATTTTAGAGTACCCAATTCATTTTTTTTTCCAATTAAGGGCCAATTTAGCCTGGCCAATACACCTACCCTGCACATCTTTGTGTTGTGGGGGTGAAACCCACGCAAACACGGGAAGAATGTACAAACTCCACGCGGACAGTGACCCAGAGCGGGGATTGAACCTGGGGCCTCAGCGCCGTGAGGCAGCAATGCTAACCACCGCCACCGTGCTGCCCCAGGTTCGAGATTTTGGCAGAAAGGAGATACAGAGCTTCCCGGTGGAGCCGGCCTCCACATTGCTGGAGAAGGTGCTGATGACGGGACTGGAGAAGGGGGTAGTGTCGGTGGTTTACGGGACTATTTTGGAAGAGGAGAAGGCACCACTGGAAGGGATCAAAGCAAAGTGGGAGGAAGAGTTGGGAGAGGGTATGGAGGAGGAGTTCTGGTGTGAGGAGCTCCGGAGGGTGAATGCCTCCATCTTGTGCGTGAAGTTGGGGCTGCACCTGGGCCCTCGGCTGGCCAAATTCGGGGTGTCGGACCAGCTGGGGTTGGAAACGGGTGCGGAGGCAGATGTTATAGCCTTCGCCTCTTTGATCGCCTGAAGGCGGATCCGGTTGTGATTGGTGATCAGCCTCTGCACCCTGTGCCCTGGCGTGGCAGGGGAACTTGTTGGAATTCTTAACTCTTGAGAAGGTTAAGTTTGAACTGAGGGGAAGGATGGAGGGGTTCTACAATTCATGGGCGTTATGCATTATGCACTTTTAAGAATTGGATAACATCGAACATTTGGGGGGAGGGGCACTGTATGTGTTAATGGTGACGATGGGTGATTCCTGATTCCATTTTGTTATTTGTTTATGTTAACATGTGGGCTGCGGTTTGGTGGGAGGATGGGATTGTTATTGATATGGGGATTGACATTGCATTCGTTACTGATTATTGTTTATTGTTGGTGGGTGAAAATTTGGGAGAAAGTGTGAAAAAAGGGGAATAAAAATATTTTTAAAAATAGACTTTTTATTCCACATTTTTTTATTGAATTCAAATTTCACCATCTGCCCTGGTGGGATTGAAACCAAGGTCCTCACGGTATTGCCCCGGGTCAGGTTAAAACAGGTAGAATCGAGCAACTCGGGTGATAACTGAGGACAATGGTGTAACCTTGGCAGTATACAGTATGCAACCAAGTAGCAAATACAGAGCAGATGGGGGTTAAACCTGGAAGAATGTGTGGGGATTAAAACAAACAGAAATGTGAGCATTCCAGCCTATCAATTCTACATTTAACTTCTGTGTCGCAGCACCAGAGAAATGACATGGATTCCTTCTATGCCATTATGAATGTATCATTGTGATGTATGTAAGAAATTGTTACATATTATATTTTATAATTGTGGCAGTAATGTTATTTAAAAACCCTGATTTAAAATACATAAGTCAGTTTGTCTGCTAAAATGATAATTAAGGTGTTGTAAAAGTGAGGGAATCATTCAATCTAACCATTTGCTTGTTTACATAAAAATGGCTCATGGAATATTGTTTATACAAAGGAGATTCCCTGAGGTGCAGATAATTTGAGAGCTTACTGTTTAGTCCTAGCTAAGCAGGTCATGGGAAATCTTAGTGGGATACTGATAATGTCTGTCTGTACTTTTGGCAGTTTTACTGTAGGGGTTGAGTCTTCAATCATAGAATTTACAGAGCAGAAGGAGGCCATTCAGCCCATCGAGTCTGCACCGGCTCTTGGGAAGCGCACCCTACCCAAGGTCAACACCGCCACCCTATCCCCATAACTCAGTAACCCCACCCAACACGAAGGGCAATTTTGGACACTAAGGGCAATTTATCATGGCCAATCCACCTAACCCGCACATCTTTGGACTGTGGGAGGAAACCGGAGCACCCGGAGGAAACCCACGCGCACACGGGGAGGATGTGCAGACTCCGCACAGACAGTGACCCAAGCCAGAATCGAACCTGGGACCCTGGAGCTGTGAAGCAATTGTGCTATCCACAAGGCTACCGTGCTGCCCCCTAAAGTCTGAAAAGAGCCTGCTAGAGTCTGAAAAGGCACAAGGATTTTCAGATTGTTCCTGAAAGGATCGATCTCCTACAGTCTACACAGAGATCAGCAAGTGACCCTAATTGCCAATTTTATTCACGAGTGGATTTTGAACTGAATTGTGTTGCTTTGTTGGAATTATATATGGTGGCAGGTGTAGATAGTTCAAGTTTTTCCTTTTATTTAAGAATTGTTTAACCTTTAATTGTAAAGCTATTTCTTTGATAATATGATAAATTCTGTGTTTAAATTAAAGTTTGGTTTAACATAAAGTTTACCTATTGGTCAGAGTATTATCTCCTGGGGTGAAGTATCCTTTTCTCACTGTTTGAAAAATTAAAACTGTTTGAGGTTTCTCATCCCAAACAAAAATTGGGTCTGGTCCGGTATCCTAACTACCTTACATGGCATTCTTACCAACTGCAAACTCCTCTCTGTTCAGACTAGTCCAATGCTCCAATCATCACTGTGCAACTGGCTGGTGTAATAGTTTGCCAGAATATTTGGTTATTTGTACCAATAATGTTACGCTTCTTTTGAAGACTTAGATCAAATGCAAAGAAACTAATTCTGGGAAATGATATGTGATTGTATCAAGCCCATGATGAGTGCTTATTTTCATGCCCATTTAAACCATCAATGTTTGTGTCCCTGCTGAAGGCTACTGTACCCAGTCACGACATCATCGACAACAACAATAATAATGATGGTGATTTGTGCCACCTTTTGGGGTATATACTGTCAACATTTCTAGACTGTTGATTCCATTTCCACAACCTACTTGCATTTCAAAGTAATTTGTTTTGTGTAAAAACAGCGATTAATGCTGCTATGGAACAAACTCCCGCAACTAGCAATGAAATGAATCATTGGTTAATCTGTTTTTGGTGATTATTGAGGCGGGGGGATGTAGGCTAGCAGGTGAGAATTCTTTGCTCTTCCGATAGTGTAAGGAGGCTACTGATGTCTTCCGGAGTCAACCGGGTCGCCTCACTTACCTCCCAGCAGCTTGTTCACACTAATATATTTGGCGGCTTGAAAGCCAGAACTTGATGGTAGGCTTAGTAACTCCTCACGAAACCATGCAAAAGCAACATTCCTTGGAATGGAGAGATGTATCCAAAGTGCATATTTACCTCAACTCATTATTTCAGAGCATTTCTTAAAGATAGAGCAAAGGCTTTGAGACCAAGTGTTACTACTGTGCATATTGTGCCATGGAAATCATTTGCTGTGCTGTTACTGGGGACAAAGGTTACTTTTACATGGCTTTCAGGAAATTATAAATGAGAGCTTGTCTTTTGTGTAAATGGCAAGGAAAGGGATTTGAAACCAGCCTTTCAAATCTAATTTCTTGTACAATTAACTACATTGATATTTCTATAATCAAAGTTCTTCAGATATTCCAAAGCATTAGCATTCATTGATGAAAGCCATGTCTGTTAATAAAGCAACATAATGAAGTACTGTACTAAACTGCTGCTATATATGTAAAATAAACCTTGAATTTTACTTCCTGTTAATTAGCTGGGTTGTAAAATTCTATCAGCTGTTCCTCCCTGTGTTGAAACTGAGACTTGCTAGTTCATACTCTGATTCGTTTGTCCGAGGATCTCAAGTCTATTCGGTCTGCAATTCCACACGTATCAGAAACAAAGTTGAGACTGACAAGCTCATTAATAAAAAGAAACACTTGCATTTATGTAGCACCTTTCATGACTCAGTGCATTGTAAAGTGATTTATAGCTCGTTGAATATTTTAAAAAAGTATTATTGTGATATGACAAGAGGTATTCCTAATTATGAAGAGGTGGTAGCTAAAATAATGCACAACATATTCCCACAATATTAATGACATGATGACTACAAAATCTGTTTTAATAATCTTGGTTGAGGAATAAGTATTGGCCAGGACATTGGGAAAAACGCCCCAGCTTTTCTTAAAAAATAGTGTCATGGGATCTTTCACATTCACTTGAGCGAGAAGAGGGGCCCACAGTTTAATTTAACACTGGAAAGATGGCCCCTCCAACACTGTAGCACTTCCTCAGTAAGGCACTGGGAATGTCCACCTAGAATTGTTCTCCGGTCTCTGGGATGGGACCTGAGCACTTTGGCTAATGTGACAGTATGGCCCACTCAGCTGGCATTTTCTGATGCTGCAATAACTTGCACCTTGCAATTTAGGGAAAAAAACATCTATGCCAGTGGGTAAGGGCTCAGGTGACCAAAAGCTTGAATTTCTGACCTGGCATCAGCGTCATAGGACGTAGCTGTTTAAGGAAACTGATCACCCCATCGTCACAGCTGAGCATGTGTAATAAATAGAGACTTGTAAGTGTCAGTCACGTTTCGAGAACAAGTAAAAGAAAATGGGAAAGATTACAGAGTTGGGCTGAAATAATTAATGGATTTTGAGATTTTAAAAGCCATTATTTGAGGTATGTTTTTCAATCTGTGTTCAGTTTCCTGTTGTATGAATAGGTGAACAGTTGTGCATGATAAAACCTCTCATGAGAGCTTGTTGCACAACTTGCTTATGCGAAGCAATTTGTCTGTTTTATCAGTTCTTTTGTATTTTAAAAAAAAGGAGAGTTGTATTCAATTTGCTGTTGGAATGTTCATAAATTATATAAGTTTCTATTTTTTTTCTCTTCAATTAAAATTTACCCTAACTTTTTACGTATGAGACTTAGATGAAATTTATGGGGTGCCCTTGATGAAGTATGTGTACAGGATCAGTGGTGTCTCTGAGAAAATAGTCCCATGTGTCCGGTAACCCTGGCAACAGCAAAACATGTTATGAGTTTGAAACTCCGCAAGCTAAGAACAGCATTTTGGTCGGGCCAACTAATTAATTGAAGTCCCTTCACTTGTTTGCATTTCAGGCTACAGATTACATTTTTAAGATTTTCCTTACATGACCCACAAACTCCAAACTATTCCTGAGATGCTGCCTTCTCTTGTAACCTGCCTATTGGCCACATGATGGTGCCATTTCATTTTTAAAGTTCTATTTAGATAATGACGTATGTCCTTGTGAGGACTTCCATTGTAAAGCTCGGGCATTAAAGCTAAAGATTGCTATTTTGTGTATTGTAAAACTGTTGGTATTTCTGTCACTTAAATTGATATCAAATTCATTGGTGGGTCTATGTCCCTTGTTTGAAAGCTGGTTCCTTATTATTTTAGAACTGAGTTAACAATTTCCATTTTTCAAGATGGCTGTAAATTTTAAAATATTGCATGTTTCGTATCTTATGGGATGGGTGCAATGGATTTTATACCTTTTTATTGCATTTTGTCTGGGAAATATATAAGTTTATATATAAGTTATCTCATCCAGATGTTCCAAAGTGCTTCACTGCGCGTGAATTGTGCTTTGAAGTACAATTGCTGTTGTTATGCTCTTCGTAGAGACCTATAATGGTTTGAAGAGAAATCGAACCTGCAGTTATTGGCTGATCAAGATTTCACATTTTAAAACTTGCTGTATCGGATGGTGAAAGAAATTATTGACTAAACACCATTTTCTCTTGCAGGCAACTTATATTTTAAACGATGGAAAGAAACAATTTCTTGTTAGTTGTAACTCTCCCCAGCTATCAGTGTGTTGCTTCCTTTCTATGTTTCCTTTTGGATAACTTCTACTACTTTTAGCACTCTCTCTCTCTCTCTCTCTCTCTCTCTGAGAATTACACTGGACTTCTTGCTCTAAGCTAGGCAAATCTTGCAGCTTTTCCCCTCATGAACCTGTACTACTAATTGACTGAGCTCCTACCTTCATCCTGCGTGATGAACAATAAAGTCAGCATTTTCTCTGCTTAAGGTGCAGTTCTGATTAACTCTTTCTTTTCTCTATTCTCTACTTCAGTTGGCTGTAGACCACAAAAAAAATCAAACCGTAACTCCCTTCTGTGATAGATAGAGAACTTCTATCTTCTTCTCTATGGCAAGGTTAAGCAGATTAACCTTGTATCCATGTAGAAATGCTAATCTCACGGGTGGCGCAGTGGTTAGCACTGCTGCCTCACAGTGCCAAGGGTCTGGGTTCAATCCTGGCCTCGGGTCATTGTCCGTGTGGAGTTTGCACATTCTCACTGTGTCTGCGTGGGTCACACCCCCACAACCCAAAGATGTGCAGAGTAGGTGGATTGGCCACGCTAAATTGCCTCTTAATTGTAAAAATTTTTTTTAAAATGCTAATCACTTGTCTTTGATCACAACTCCCTTTCCTCTTTGAAATATAAGGACAGACTCCAGCACAATGGTTGATAATGTGACATAGATGCCACTTTCTGGGACTTCAAAATACGTGGGGGGATACTCATTGCAGACAATGAGTCATAGCAACAAGTATGAAGAGATCTGGAGTTTAAGGCGTATATTTATTTTATTCATTCATGGGATGTGGGCGTCGCTGGCTAGCCCGGCATTTCTTGCCCTTCCCTAATTGCCCATGCACTGAGTGACTTGCTAGGCCATATCGGAGGGCACACGAGTCAGCTACATTGCAGTGGGACTGGAGTCACGTAGGCATCGCAGGCATTAGTGAACCAGATTCATTTTTTACAGCAATCAACAATGTTTTCATGGGCTCACAACTCAGCCAACATATAACTCGAAATACAACCCCTTTTGAAAGTATAGATCATCTTTATTTCCTGATGCACATGAAGATGGTTCTGGTTATGAGTGCATTCATAATAGCCCCAGAAGATCTCCTATTCTGACTCTGCTCATATTCTGCTGCCTTATCATTAACTGTCCATTCACCATTGGATGCTGTTGGGTGATTCTGCAATACTGGAGCAGCTGTGCCATCCGACAGCAGGTCTTTGAGAACGGGTTAATGTTAAATCAACAACTGACCAGTAACTGCAGCACATAATTGCTGGGCAGTGATCATTTCCAATAAAAAAAACTTTCTTTGACTCAGTCGAACCAGAACTGCCAAGTAGCGTTTTTGTTCTTGGAGGTCACGTATTTCAGCATCGTATTTGTCGCACCAGACCAGTGGTGACAGTGCTCTAATGCAATGATCTGGACACAGGAGTTCAGTGCAGCTGACTTTATTTGATCCCACTGTCCTGAAATTGAGTTGGATGTGTGACTATTTTCCAGATTGCTTGTGAATGACACTTGGAATTATTCTCTTTCGTCACGTTACTTTAGGGCTGAAACATTGATTTTCTCACTCTTGGCCTTTTGTGACTTGTGTCATGACATCTTGGTACAAGATGGCTGTTCACCACTGATCAAGCAAATCTGTGATCTGTCCAGCAGGCATCAGACCTATGCAGAATTGAGTGATGCAGTGGTTTTGGATTAATCCTTCTGCTAGAAGAGATTGCTTATTATAATAACTGAGCACACTTGGTCAGCAGGAGGATGCCATTTGCATGGCCATAGTTGACTATGCAAATTGAGAGGGGGCTCCATGCTTCTGGTTGGACCACCCATGGCAGCAAGGTCAGGGTAGCAGTGTCGCAAAGTGCAGTGAAGCTGGAAGATAGGGCTGCAGTGGCCAGGTGGACCCAGTCATCGTGGTCTGACATGTCGACGAAACATGATCACCAACCCATCAAGATCATGTGGGCCATGATGGTGCTCTGAGGTCTGCACATTAAACAAATCATTTTGCAGTGCAGGAGGCCATTCGGCCCATCGAGCCTGAACCGGCCCTTGGAAAGATCTCCCTACTTAATTGCACGCATCCACCCTATCTCCCTAACCTAGTAACCTTTCCTAACTTTTTGGACCCTAAAGGGCAGTTTAGCATGGCCAATCCACCAAACCTGCACATCTTTGGACTGTGGGAGGAAGCCGGAGCACCCGGAGGAAACCCAGGCAGACGCTGGGAGAACGTGCAAACGCCACACAGTCACCTGAGGCCGGAATTGAACCTGGGACCCTGGAGATGTGAGCCAGCAATGCTAACCACCGTGTCGGGGTAGATTTGCCAAGTCCTGTTGTGGTGGAGAATTGGCATTGGGCACAAGGCTGTGAACCTGGGAGTCTCAAGTCATAAATTTGCACACAGGTGACAGATGCATGAGAGTTGTTGGACACCTGTTATGGACAAAGGTGTTTTCCGGCAGCAGCATCTATGACTGTGCTGTCGTCTTCAGGTATACTCTGCTTACCCAAAATGGGGAGGAAACCAGAAAAGGTTCCCTGAAAAAAAATGAAATGAAAATCGCTTATCGTCACAAGTAGACTTCAATGAAGTTACTGTGAAAAGCCCCTAGTCGCCACATTCCGGCGCCTGTTCAGGGAGGCTGGTACGGGAATGCTGTCCCACTTGCTACTGGTTGAGGGTACGACACTGCGGGATTACCACCTTTTGTGCTCAAAGAAAGACGAACCCTAAACTTTGCCACTCAGACTGTTAGAACACTCCTGGATAATCTGAAGAGCGACTGTCGAGAAAGAGAAATGGCAGTCGTATAGAGACCCATCCCCCTGCAGGGGACCAGCCGAGGAAACAGCAGGGGGAATGTACCTTCCACTAGAAAGGAAAAACTCACTGATGCTCGTGTCCATGGAGTTGGTTTTACTATCCGGATTAGAATATCCTGAGCTGAATGAAAGACTCCTGACGCTTCACCCCACAGCTCAGTCTTAACCAAGATGTCACTGTCATCGCTGCTTCTGCACTGACCCTAGATTCTGCTGCGAAGATGATCAGCAAATATTCTATTCAGACCTTGAAGTTTCCAGCACCATCCCAAAAGAAGAAAAGATCATCCTTCTGAGGGGCTTTAATAGGGTTGACCGAGCCATCAATGCCTTGGGAACCATTGGGAAAACTGGGTGGAAAAAGCAAATGCAAATGGTTGGTCAACAATCCCTTTTGGAATCCATGCTGAGTACTGCTTGATGTGTTTTTTTTCAATTTTTTATATGTTTGCAAATAAATCTTTAGTTTTAAAGCTTCTATATTATCTTCCTATCACTGATATTCTTGCAATGTATCCAGCTTCTGTGGGCAGAGTTTTTCTTTGTTTGTGAAAATGTAAGAGAACAGCTTGTCTGATTATAGCTAAAGTGGTCTGACTGAGGAGCCTTAATTAAAATGCCTTTCCTAAAGTAAAGCAAGGAGAAGGAAAATGTTCCTTTTTTAAATACGTTCCTGATGCAAAATTGTGTTTTTCTATCTGTTGCTCTTGCACAATCTGTTTTAATTTGGTTTTTCCAAGGATGCCATGATAGGACATGGCCTATCTTTGTTACCATGGTATCCTGTACCTTTGTTTCAAAGAACACTTCCTGAAAATCGGCATTATATTATGTAATCAGGCTTTGACATACCCTCGAGCACACAAGCATTTACTGGATCTTTTTCCCCTGGGCAAACAACAATTGGGAGCTTTCCTGAGAAAAAATTGTAGTTTAAGGTATTTAGGTGTGTTATATCCCCGTATATCTCATTGAGGGACCTAACTCAGTGTGTTTAGCTGTCCAGCGAATGTTTGACAATACATTTGTTCATTATGTAACTGCCAGGCCGACATATTAGTGTTAGAAATAAGCAACGTAGTATTTGATGTGTTGCAGTATGCCCTAACACATCATGTCCTGTGTGCAATGATAGAACAGGATTATTGCTTTCATGTTTTCTTCATTTTGATATTTAAATATATACATTGAATATGGGAAACCTATTTGCTCTTGTGTTTGGATGATTACTTGTAATGGCTGTTTCCGATTTGAATGAGAATGTGATCGAGTGGGATTGCATTGGAGGGTCAGTGTGAGAATCCCGTGTGCCTGAGGGTTAAAACATTTTGCAATAGTCCTAAGGTTTAATTTTTCTTTACTGAGAAAGGCTCCAAAATCCCCTGGACTGATGTTTAGAATCCAAATTGTGCTGAACCTGTTCTCTGTACTAGATGATCTTTATTTTGTGGGTTTGAGATTCACAGAATGTTGGTTTGTTGGTGTCTGCAGGTTTCCGAGAATTCCATTTTGCTTCTGGGAAGAGATTTGTCCTAGAAATTTGCAAAAGTACTATGTTGCATATATGAGCTATATATCTGATACATAGATTTTAAAAATGTGAAATAAAAATGACATGGTATGTGATAGCAATTTTGTGCTATAAAAATACAAGTGACCTTCGAAACAAAACTACAATTATAAGATGTCTGTGATTTAACATGTTCTCATTACAGGTATGGGTGAGAATTGTTCGTAATTTAGTCATCTATGGATATTCAATATCAGAATGAGCAATATATTTCGCTCCGTGTTTTTTCTGTACTACATTTTTTTTTAAACAAGAAGGATGCATTCTCATAACTTCAGGTTGTTAATTCTCCCTGGGTGCTCATGCATTCTTCAGCGGAGCCCGTCATGGCATGTTCACTGTAAAACATGACCCTGCAATGCAGCCAAGAAGAAATGAGAAAGTCAAACTAATTACATTCTTGCAGCATATTGCGTCTTTGATTGCGGCCAAGCTGCATGCTCTCCTTGTTTAAAAATTCAGTTCGTTCAATACCACAACCGTAATGCTCTGTGATTATCTGTGAACATTTTCTCTCAAATTCTGCGCCTCTAATTTATTACCTGGCCAGAGTAATTTGCTGTTGGTACAAACCATGGAAACTCACTGAGCTACCATTGAACTAAAAGGGAAATAAATATCCCTCCTGTGAATCTTGTTGTGTTCGTGATGATCTGTCACAGCTGTATATCACTAGGTGTTAAGATGGTGGGAGTGTTCTCAAAAAATCTGGTGTTCTCAATCCCTTCAAACCAGTAACTTAAATTTCTCTTTGTTTCATCCTGACCTTGTGTTCTAGCATAAAGTAATTTCTAATAGTAGAAATTAAAGGTTGAAGTGGAATCCTGTTATTTGTTTTTGTCAATAAGCTGCCTGAACAGTGTGTTTACAGTTTATTGTCCCCTGGTTCCCTGAATTACATCATTATGTAACCCCCCCCCCCCCCCCTCAACAAGAGATGGAAACTGATGCATATGGAAAATCGCAAATCAGAACCTACCAGCATTCTTTATATCTAGATGGGATATGGAATAGAGAGATCGTGGCAAGAAGGCTGGGGTAGATGATTTAATTACTGGTTCTTTTTCTCGGTTTAGCAACATGTCTCTTCCGGCTTCAGGCTGGTCATTAAGAATTAATAAAATGCTCTCTAATGCACCAGAGCAAAAGAGAGGGAAGATAATAAAAGAGACGGAGCCTTTTCTGCAAGTTCTAACTCTTAATGTACCTTGTGAGATGTTAAAACCAATGTGTTACTTGTTGCTTAATCATCCTGCTTACCTTTCAGCCGTAAGTAATTCTGATTACTTCCACTGTTCAGGTGATTTTAGGCTAAAGCCCTCCACTGTATTGCAATGGGCATCATATAAAGAGAGATTTGGGACCTGTCAAACAATTCTAATTACCGTTGGCACAACCAGGCATATTTCTGTATTGGAAGTTATCAGAGTTAAAAAAGGAACATAGCTCCTAAGAGAGTAAAATATTTGTCCTCTAATCTACTGTCTGCCAATTCCCCAATTTTGTTATGAATGGACAACTTTTCATCTTGGCCGATTCCAAAATTATAATGTTTTCACAAAGGAACCATATTTAACATTGAGAAAAAAAATGAAGTTATTGAATCTAAAAGCAAGAGCATGATAGCATTGTGCGCTGCATTGTTTTAGCTGTCTGGTTGAATCTTGAATTCATTTCTGGGCAACCCAACACGGGTGGCATGGTAGCACAATGGTTAGCACTGTTGCTTCACAGCTCCAGGGTCCAAGGTTCGATTCTCGGCTTGAGTCTCTGTTGGTGTGGAGTCTGCACGCTCTCCCCGTGTCTGCATGGGTTTCCTCCGGGTGCTCCGGTTTCCTCCCACAAGTCCCAAAAGATGTACTGTTAGGTGAATTGGACATTCTGTATTCCCCCTCTGTACCCGAACAGGCGCCGGAATGTGGCGACGAGGGGATTTTCACAGTAACCTCATTGCAGTGTTAATGTGAGCCTACTTGCGACAATAAAGATTATTATTATTAACATCAAAGGTAATAATGCTGCCTTGCTAATGTTAACAGCAAAATGATCGCTAATGGAAGGTCTGGACCCAAATCTTTTTGAGTGAGAAGAGTTTTGTTGCTGTAAAGGTACACTTTCACAGACTTCATTAATACACACCAGGTATTAATAAGAACTGTTCGGCAGCCTAATGGCTGCAGCTTGCTCCCAACATGTCTTTTGCCTACCCCCTGGCGTAATTACCCACTCTCAGTCCCAATTGGTCACCCAAGTCAGGTGACCCTCTTGTGCTGTGTTGCCCTCGAAGGGGCAACCAGGACAGTTGCTGATAGGTAGATCTTTAATGATGTTGGTGCAGGCAGAGAAGATCATAAAGGCAAATGGATTTTTGAGTTTTCTACGCATGGAATATAAAGTAAAAGTAAAAGGCACAAGTAAATCCACAAATCTGGCCGATAAAGGCAAAAAAGATAAATGATCAAACTAGATCTTGAGATGATCAACTCTGAAATGAGGTAATTGCAGCATGGCATAGCTGCAGCTGTGCTTGTGCACTTCTGGGCACTCCAGAATCAGAACACTGCTGGTGCCATTACACAGTAACGATGCACCAGAATCAAGTCAGGATTATAGGATTAAATTATGAAGAAAAACTCGAACAGTCGGGCACTTCTCACTGGAATAGAGAAAATCGAGATCTTCCAGATTGTATATGCTTTTCAGAGTACATTATGAAAGAGTGCCACTGGTTGATTCGCAGTTGGTTCTGCTGAATCATTAAACTTGGTGCCTCTGTGTGCACCAAGAAGCTAGAGAATAAGGGAGAAGAGGATAAAGCCATGGAAACATAGTAAAATGGCACCCATCTTAACCTAGAATCCCAACAGTGCAGAACGAGGAGGCCATTTGGCTCATTGAGCCTGCACCGACCTTCCGAAAGAGCGCCCTATCCCCAGAACTCTGTAACCGTCACCTAATCTTTTGGACACTAAGGGGCAATTTTAGCATGGCCTATCCGCCTAACCTGGACATCTTTGAACTGTGGGAGGAAATCGGAGCACCCGGAGGAAACATGCCCAGACACAGGAAGAACGTACAAACTCCACACAGACAGTTACTCAAGGTCGGAATCCAACCCGGGTGCCTGGTGCTGTGAGGCAGCAGTGTTAACCACAGTGCCATCATGTAACGAATGCTTGTACAGCCAATGACAATATAGGATAAGATTTATGCGCAATGTTTAGAAGCATCTCCCCCAATTCCAATCGTACCAGAGGCATCAGTAAACCATTATGACTCTTTTTTCTCCGATATATGACCTGTCTGGACTTCTGCACGAGCACGTCAACGATTCTTTATCCCTGAAATAATGAGGGAAAAAAACCATAAGAAATTTGCGAAAACTAGTTCTAACTGCAAGATGCAACAAATCGCAAAACAAGCAGCACAGTGCAGAGCGATCATCATTCCACATTTATACAGAGAAGACCAGCAAGTATACATATAGTTGGTTCAGATTATAATCATTGTAGTCAACATCTCCCATCAGACTGACTACGATGGGATAAAAAGATACTGCCAAGAGCAGAAGATACCGAGATATAGCCATGAGCACCTACCTATTGCACCAACCCCCCCACCATAAGACAAAAAAGAAAAAAGATGCACATTCAAAACCAAACTCTGCCTCCCAAGACAGCCAGACAAAGAAGGGACATTCCAAGCCAAGGATATCGCCCTCAGTGCAAGACATGACTTGGCATTGTACACTTGCATATACAGGAGCCATAAAACCAAGGATACGAACATCATGCCAAGACTAGCTATGCCAGGTTAGCCAAAGAACTCCAAACAAGGTCTAGTACCATACACCTTTGCAAAAAGGATACGAGGGGCTGAACAATGTGGTCTCAAGACCGGAAACTGCCTTCCAAGGGGAACCCAGGCCTCAAAAAGGAAAGCAATCTGGAAGTATCTGTATAAGACCACTAGGAGGGCGTCTAAAACTCCCACCCAGATGACCCTTCAACCGAAGAAAGACTCTAACAATGCTGATCCACAGCACTCAAACCCTGCAGTCCGCATGGTTACCCCACACCCCCTCCCAGTGGAGGTCTATCCCGAAAAGGAGAGAAAACCAGGACCCCCCAAAAGGGGAAAACCCAGGGAAAGGTGAACACCAGGACCCTCCAAAAGGGGACAACCCAGGGAAAGGTGACCTCCTTGATGACCCAACCAAGACAAACAGTTACTACTGTCCGAACCTACTCGATCAAGCAACCACTGCCGTTACCCACACGACCAATTAAATACTTGGACCAACCCAAGGAAGACTAATAATAATAATCTTTATTATCACAAGTCGGCTTACATTAGCACTGCAATGAAGTTATTGTGAAAAGCCCCCAGTCGCCACCTTCCGGCGCCTGTTCGGGTACACAGAGGGCGAATTCAGAATGTCCAAATTACCTAGCAGTACACCTTTCGGGACTTGTGGGAGGAAACCGGAGCACCCGGAGGAAACCCACGCAGACAAGGGGAAAACATGCAGACTCCGCACAGATTGGGAATCGAAACTTGGACCCTGGAGCTGTGAAGCAACAGTGCTAACCACTGTGCCACCGTGCTGCTAGCAAATCGAGGATTAACCAACCATACTCGAGCATGCGTCGTTACATATTTACTCCAACAGTACCTGAGACGCCAACCACAAAGAAGAATCCCAAGGAATCCAGTCTTTTCTAGGCTACATGAGCTGTCCGCACCTTCATAGGAGACGAGCAATAAATTCATAATCCCAAAATAACAAAAATACAAAAGAAAAACACGAATCTGATAGTTCTAACTGGGCTTTCGTCACCGACAATGAGGACTCAGCAGGTTAATATCACTGTATACGGAGCTTGGAAAAACCGAAGCCACGACAGGATTGTTGAGCAGCAGTCGGGATCCTTCATAATTCCATCGAAGCCCCGGCACCTCTGACATATCCTCGTCCCGAAACCCAGGTAGTGAGAAACCTTGGACCTGGCAGAAGGTGAAGACATGTCGCGTCTAGCTTCCTCTAACCCCTTACGGTGAACATTGAAAACAAGATAACGCAACACCGGTGATCGGGTCTCCAACGGACCCTGGGCCTCGAAGGTGGGATACAATATGCTCCATCGAATCATCCAGCCTCTAAATTGAGATTGTGAAAGAATGGCAGCCAGTTCTCAAATTCGGCGGGAAATCGCCCCCAGCCTCACTTTGAAGACAGTGTCCGAACCCTCCCTTCCTGTCCCATCTCCCTGACTTGACCAGAATATTCGACCATTTCATGCAGCAGGTTTTCCAAGGACTGCAGGCGAGCCCCCACAAGGAGACTGCTTTATCGACTGAACATAGAACATAGTATAGAAGGAGGCCACCCTATCCCCGTAACCCAATAACCCCCCCGTGACCTTTTTGGACACTAAGGGCAGTTTAGCATAGCCAATCCACCTAACCTGCTCGTCTTTGGACTGTGGGAGGAAACCGGAGCACCCGGAGGAAACCCACGCACACACGGGGAGGATGTGCAGACTCCGCACAGACAGTGACCCAGCGGGGAATCGAACCCGGGACCCTGGCTATGTGAAACCACAGTGTGAGCCACGTGTGTGACAGTGCTGCCCATAACTGCTGGGATTCTCTTCACTTCATTTATTCTCTTCAGGTTATCTTGCCTGGGTCTGGATCCCGGCCCTGGGTCACTGTCCGTGTGGAGTTTGCACATTCTCCCCGTGTCTGCTTGGGTTTCACCCCCACAACTAAAGGATGTGCAGGGTAGGTGGATTGGCTAAGTTGCCCCTCAATTGGAAACATTTAAATAAATAATTAAGGGTTGTGCATGAGGATCACAAAAGGATTGAAAAATGAGTAGCGGCAGAGCTCGCGAAGCCACAGCCACACCCGCACTCACATCACATGGACCCTTCACCCCCAAAGAAGAGTTTTATTTAAGGCTATTAAAACATTGGAATGCTTTATCACAATGGTTGTTAAGGAAATACTATTTTATAATGTAAAAGAGAATGGGCTAAGCATTTATAAGGAAGAATATAGGAGGATATGAAAAAAATTGGATTAAGAGTAGATTGCTCCAAATTATACGGCGCAGGCATAATTGATGACCTGTGCAGTAAATTCTTTGATTCTTCATTCAGTTACATCACCTCTTGTTTTTGTATGCAAAATTATAAATGCTTTTCCTTTCTGCTTTAGAAATTAAGTTTTGATTGTCCCTAAGTGTTTACAACTCAAATCAGGCTTTTGTCAAGCTCATCCCTCAAGTACCAGATAAATCTCCTGAAGCAAACAAACTAATTTCTTCTTTTTTTTTGTTGAACCAGAGCCAATATCCCCATTTGCAAACTGCTGCTGATTCAACAATGTGAAAAGGACAAGAGACAAATGAATCTAAAGAATTAATGTCACAGGAGGGGAAAAAATGAAATTATATATATATATATTATATATATTTATTTTAAATGTTTTCATTGAAGTTTTTAAAAACATATTATACACCAGTGTTTTTCAAACTTTTTTACACACGACCCATTTTTACCAACCGGCCGACCTTCGTGACCTACCATTTTCTCTTGCCTTTAATGCGAGAGGTGAGCCTGGGCTTGTATTCTATAGTCTAGAGGAGCGAAGAATGAGAAATGGCCTCATTGAAACGGGCATTATTCTCTCAGGACTCGACAGAGCAGATGCAGAATGTAAGTTTTCCTCAGATGGGTGGTTTACAGCCTGGGGATATAGCCTGCAAATTACAATGCAACGATTTTGGACGTAGAGGAGGAGGAATTGCTTAACTCAAAGTATTGTGAATCTTTTTAATCTCTAAAATTCACTGTCAGAGTTTTGCAGCCATTGAACAGATTCAAGACCGATGCAGAAAGCCAATTTAAAAAAAAAAAAAAAAAAAATCTTCTCCTGGGTCAGCACACTGACGTAGGAGGAGGCGGTGTTTCTCTCTGGGCTCCGGCCATGTGCACTGATGAGCGGGCACGCATGCGCAGTGCGCCCACATTTGTTTAGCCGGTTGCGGCCGTCATTTTTAAAAGCCGGCGGTTGCGCCTGAATTCATGCAATCGGGAACACCGCGATGGATGGATCCGCGGGTCGCGACCTCCACTTCGAAAATGCTTGTTATACACTATGGAACTGTGCCGATTACAATGTACATAAAAATTTCCCCCTTCACTCGTTGTTTCAGAGTCTATTCCTGGGTCCTTCACTGTACAATGGATAGCTATTCATTATTTACAAGTGGGTGGGTCCATCCTTGCCCATTCCGTGTTGTGTCATTTGTAAACAGAAGCCTGTCAAATGAAACACATTTGAATGTTGGCTTAGTGAAGCAATGTAAATATTGCCACAGTCCCAGAGGACCATTGGCTGCTCTGCTCTTTGAGAGCTGACTGGTGGTGATTTAACCTGAGGGTCACCACCCCTCAAACTAGCGGCAAGGTGAGTAACCATAGCCGTATGAGAATTGAACCTGTGCTGTTAACGTTGCTCCGCATTACGAACCATCCGCCCAGCCAACTGAGCTAATGGGCCACTGCAGTTCAGTGAGGCATTCCTGTTATGGTTCACATAACTGGAGCAGACTGTCCAACTCTCACAAAGCTTTTGTGGGACATGTGATTTCAAACTAAAGTCATTCGAGAGAGGTTTCTGAAACCAGGAGGAAACCCACGGAGACATTAGGAGGAAGTGCAAACTCCACACAGACAGTCACCAGAGGCTGGAATTGATCCCAAGTCCCTGGAGCTGTGAGGCAGCAGTGCTAACCACTGTGCCACCGTGCCGCCCACAGAAGGCACGCCTTCATGAATAACCTCAGCTGGTACAGGAATTGAACCCATGTTACTGGCCTTGCTCTGCATCACGAACTAGCTCTCCAGCCAAGTGAGCTAAACCGATCCCCATAAGTTAAACCAGCTCCCTAATGTCTTTTAGGGAAAGAAAACTGCCTTACCTATCTGATCTGGCCTACATGTGACTCTAGACCCACAGTGATGTGATTGACTCTTAACTGCTCTCTGACGGGCGATATGGTGGTGCAATGGTTAGCACTGCTGCCTCACAGCACCGAGGACCTGGGTTTGATCCTGGCCCTGGGTCACTGTTCGTGTGGAGTTTGCACATTCTCCCCGTGCCTGCGTGTGGATCTCACTCTCACAACCCAAAGATGTGCAGGGTAGGTGGATTGGCCATGTCAAATTGCCCCTTAATTAGAAAATCAGCATGGTATCATTGTGGTTAGCACAATTGCTTCACCGCTCCAGGGTCCCAGGTTCGATTCCCGGCTTGGGTCACTGACTGTGCGGAGTCTGCACGTTCTCCCTGTGTGTGCGTGGGTTTCCTCTGGGTGCTCCGGTTTCCTCCCACAGTCCAAAGATGTGCGTGGTAGGTGGATTGGCCATGCTAAATTGTCCGTAGTGTTGGGTGGGGTTACTGGGTAATGGGGATAGCGTGGAGGTGTGGGCTTGGGTGGGGTGCTCTTTCAAAGAGCCGGTGCAGACTCGATGGGCCGAATGGCCTCCTTCTGCACTGTAAATTCTCTCATAAAAAAAATTGGATACTTTCAATTTCAAAAAAAATTAACTGCCCTCTGAAATGGTCGAGCAAGCCACTCTGTTCAAGGGCAATTTAGGGATGGCCTTGTCAGTGACATCGACATCCCATGAAAAAAATAAATGTAGACCACCCTCCCTCTCCTTTCAGCTACAATGTTCTATATTCGCATTAGTAGTCAGCCTCAATTTTGCACCTCCACAAATGGATGTTTTACTGGGTGCAAGGGTTCAAGCGGGTGATATGTTACAAAGATGCGTGGAAACTTAAAACACATTCTCACAGAAGATCCTGCATAGCAAATGACGATGATGGTGATGACCCACACTGGCGGTTCCCAAAACCATTCTTGGGCATCATTGGGATAAATTTGGTGAGCTGCAGGTGTCAATGGGGCAGCTAGCGAAAGTTGCAGGCCAGATCCTGTGAATTTGAGAATTCTCAAACCCATTGACCTGCAGTTGTCCAGGGATGGAAGGAAAGACAAATGGAAGGTACGTGTTTGAGCCTGGGCCTGCAGTATCAATGTTGAAGTAAGAGGAGCATTGCTGCTTTCCTGTTTCCACTGCTCATGTTAACAATTGACATTGCTCTCCAAAGAATTTGTGCTTTTGATAACTCGGATAAACATGCTGTCTGTCATACAGAAAGGAAATAACTCCTACCCTCCCTCACCACATTGCTGCCCCTCTCCCAGATGCCTCCTTTTTTTTGCCAAGTGCTCCTCATCCCTTCAGTCATGATGAGGCCCAACTCGGTCTGATATTTGAATCATGTTCTTGGAGCTGGAAATGTTTCAAAGCGTGTGCTTGCATTGTTTACAGCACACAAGCTTAAAATCAATCATCGGACAATCGATCACTATTCTTTTGATCCCTCGCTGACTGTGTTTCTAGGTCTGTGTCTCAGGGTCTCTCTTTTGATCTGTCTCTATCCCGCTCTGCCTGCCTCTCTCTTGCTGTTTCTCTTTCTTTGTGTTTGTCTCTCTTTCTGTTCTGTGTTCCTCAGTGTTTCTAACACTGCTGTTACTTTGGTGATGCCCCAATTCCCCGCCATCCCAACTGTTGCAATGAACAGAGTAAATTCTATGATTTCGGATATTTTGAGAAGACTGAGCAGAAAAGAATTAGGGCAGGCTACTAACTAGTTAGTCATAGCCAATTTTAACATGATGTTTGACAACAAAACTCTCAAACTAGAATGCCACCCCCTGCCTCATTTACCAACTGCACAAACTAGAGGTTCTGGACTGGTAAACATGACCCTTGATCTGATGAGGCAGAATGCACAACTCGGGACAGGCAAGATTTTAAATTAATTGTTGGTGGAGAATTTTCAGATGCAGTAATTTTTAGGATCTGATCTTTGGAGATGAAACAAACTAGATTCCAGTTAATCAATGTTGGCTTGACATTGGAAAAAGTACCAACAGTTTTCATAAGCAAATCTCTTGTTTTTTTTCTCCAAGTTGTCTCTAGATTTGTGAAAGAGTGGAGGTGCCATACCTATTAGAATTGCCATTTACTATCTACAGTTCCCTGACTTGCATTTTGGGTCTTTCGTGGACTTTGAGTGCGGCAATGTTAACTTATCAAAGAAGTTTTGACTGTTTCAAAATAAGATTTATTTGATTTTCTTCGTCATTGGAGGTTTCCGATCTGGGGCATCCTTATTAAATGAAGCAAATTGCAATTATTGTGGAAATTTTTGCCAGAGGCACAGTCGGGGCAGATGTTTTGCTACATTTCTGAAGTTCCAAACTGCAAAAATGATACCACAGAAAACGAAGTCAAAAACTCTCAATACATTCAAACAAAGGTCTAAAAGCACATGGCACAATTCTGAATAAATACCTGTGCGAAATTTTCACTTGACTTTGTTCTGTGCAAAACCTGATTGCTCGGAGGTCCCCTCGCTTTACAGAACCTCTGCAAAATTGATAGGTTAGCTGCAACATTTGACACAAGTTTTCTTACATTTAAACTATAACAGTGCAAAATGTGTGCAACTTGTTTTCTTTATGCCTTTAGAATGTCTTTGCTGTTTTCATAAGTGGTTGAATTTATTTTATTAACCATTGACAGATATTTGGTCACTTCACAACCAAAACTACTTGCAACTGACTTAGTTGACATAAGTAATCTTGCATTTCTGCTTGACAATGATGATGCATAATAGCTTCACCCCCACATACTGATAGCTAAACAGAGTTAATGAGATAGCTCCCAGACTTCAACAAAAACAAGGCAAATTAATATTTTAGTGAGATAGTCATGCAGCACAGAAGGTGGCCATTTGGCCCACAGTGTATGTAATTTAAGAGAAAGTAATTAAAATTTGTTTATAGAAACATTCTTTACCTGTGCAATACATTGCCAAAATTAATTAAGCAGCGAACCTCTGGGAGTAAGTTGCTAGATGAACAACAGCTGGGAGGCTACCGTACTTCACTAGCACTTGTTTGATACTATGCCTTAAGTGGCAGGGTATTTAATGCATCAGTAAGAAAGAGCTCGTATTTATAGTGTATTTTATGTCCTCCGGAACGGTCTCTCAGTACTTCACAGCTAACAAATTTGTTTTAAAGTGTAGTCACTGTTTTATAGGTAAACGTCGGAAGTTCCGATAAAATCTTTTTGGGATAAATGTTGGTCAGGAAACTAGGAAAATTCTGCTGTTCCTCTTCAAATACTGCCAAGGGAGTTTTAAAATCCTCCCATCCTCCTTTTAATGCCTCTTAGAAAGAAGGCACTTCCAACAATGGAGCACTCTGTTAGTACTGCCCTGGAGTGCCACTGTGGATGATGCACTCCAGCGGGACCTTAATCCACCAACTTCTGATTTCAGGGGTGAGAATGCTTCTTCTGAACAAAACCTGCCTATACATCAATTTATTTCAATTTGTACAGTCATTTGATACATTTTCTAGATGTAGTGTGATTGAAGGAATAAATTAGTTTGAATGTCTTTGAGGAATAAAGATCAGTTATATATCCATACTCCGTGTTTAGAAATGGGAGGTAGAATGTTAGCTTTCTTCAGTTGCGTCTTACAGTTTACCAAATGGTGGTAAATGAGACAATCCAATTCATATCCTTCTCAGACCAGACATCCCCCACATGTTGAGGACTGTAAGGTGTGAATTCTCCATTGCATATTTTGATTTGCTGTCATGTAACTTCTGTTGTATTTTCTTGGGATAACCAAAATTATCTTCCAAGAGTTGGAATGAGGACCAGAAAAATATTTTGAGTAAATTTGTTATTTCATAAACCATAACAAGAAAATCTTGAAAGAGTATATTAAGTGAAATCATACTTGAATGTTGCATTGAACATTAGAATTGGTGATAACCAGAGTTAAGCACCAAGACAGTGAGAAAGCTGTTATGATGATGTAGAGCAACTAAAGTGGTTGTTTTCTTTAAATGCTGTGTTATTTGCGACACGTTAACGATACACATGAAATATTGGACCTTGCCACACCATCAGCTTTTTGTAGCTTGACATCCCCGGTTCCATATTTCCAAACTTAGATTTTAGTCAACCTCTTGATGTAGTTTATAAGGGAACTGCCAGAATTAGCATCTCCCTTGCATTTGATCCTTGTGGAGGTGGAGGTTAGTGTTGTGTTAGAGTAACATAAGATGCTACTTGATGTAGGCTTTGCTGAAGGATGCTCCAGACTCTGAGATAAGTTCAGTGTATTTATTGAGCGATTAATAATATTCCTAAATGAATTCGACACTCTGCTAATTTGACTCTAGTAACTATACAAGCTTGCTCTAGACCACGTGCTAGGGTGTGATGTTGCTGTTAATCAACTTTGTCTTGCTCTCTAGGTTTCTGCTGGTGGAAGAGGCAAAGCCTGTGTGCCTTGTCCTTTTTATAGTGGTCGTGTAGTGCCCCCTTGTGGTAATGCCCCCTCTGGGTGTCCTGATTACCCATTGGTTGTGTCCTGTTCTGATGACCCATTGATTGCGTGTCTGCATATCATGACAGTTAGGACTTCATGTGGCATAATACTGATACTATCCTTCGCTTTTCCATTTGTGGCAGAGCACTAGAGCATGGTTACTGACCACAAAGTGGTTGTGATGTAGCAGGAACCAAAATAACAGACTTGAAGACCGGTGTCTACCAATATAAACGTGAGATACAATGGGCATAGCTAGCAATTTTACTCATCATGCAATTTATGGTTGATGTAGGAATATTGTGCAATATATTTGAAGTAGTTGTGGAATACCGGAATAAAATGGGAACAAACTAAAATATGCTCTGATTTCTGGGAAGCTTGCCTCTAAATTCTCTTGGCATGTTGCAAAAATAGTTTGCTCTCTGTCAGATGATGCTTCACTATATCCAGTCTTCAATATTTTTATTTGGCTTACCCTATCACTCCCTATATTTTCATAATTTATAAATTACCACAATGATACTATTTGAATTTGCTTGTCTGTTCCTCCTCTGGTCTGGATAAAATTTCATGTGCTAATTCTCCTATGCGTTGATATTCCTCCCTGCCTCAAGATTAAAATTCACCGCACTACATCCTGTTTGAACTCATAATCAAGACCTCAAAACCCCCATATCTCCTTGAGCCCTGCTTCTTTTTGAAACGTACAACATTTTGAAACGCAAGCTTGAAGGGTTGTCTAATTACCACTTCTTGATATATGGTATCTCAACTCTTGGCACCCCTGCTGAAGAAGATTTTCATACCCTAAGTGTCAATGAGATGGGAAATCAGCAGGATGTGTGAACTGGCAGCCAATTGACTTATAGCCCATTTTACACCCCCAAGGAAGAAGAGTTTCACATTTGATCTTGTAATCTGATGGTATCTATACTGTGCTCTTCATCTTTATTTTTCAATAATAAATTGAAATTATGTTTTTGTGACTGTCACTCCAGATTCTATGGGAGTTAAAACCCTAAGTAATGTGTACGCAGAACCATAGCTTTTAACTAGATGGGTATGACTTCAGCTGCAAAAATAATTTTCATGGCCCTTTGTGCAATCAAATCACTTTCACCTTGGGTCCATTACAAGACGTGGATGTGCCAGTCATTACAGGAATCTCTATTGGAAATATTTCTGTGTGCGGGTGATTTGTTCTCTGTACTATCGGTCAGAATGCTCCAACAAGGAAGGAACATGAGAATTAACTTGCAGAATGAGAATTTTAACACACAATCTAAAGCTGTGTTGAATTCCATGTCTGCAGGATGATATTAAACTAAAATTGGTTTTGACGTGCTGTGTTCCTGTGCAGTCAATAAAATTGTATCGCCATATGACATTGACTAAATGAAGCGTGCCTGTGACAGATGAATTTTAGTCAGCAGTTAAATGCAATTATTTAGGTGAAAGCAGTTGTTGCTTAATTGAGCAGCTTGGTCGCTATGGCAATTGTGTATTGGCCTCCCAATATTTCAGCCTTGTGCTTTCTTCTGAAACATGTATTTCTCCCATTGATTGTTTTGCTGCTTTTCAAATCACTGTGGGAGACAACTTATAACAAGTAGAGAACTCTTTCACCAAGGTGGAAGGATTCACAAATAGAAGTGCTCTCAACTGCACAGGCAGTGGGGAACCACAGAGTAATGACATGGTTAGTGTTATGAAATAAGAGAAGTCCTTCCTCATGGTTTCTTCTATTAAATGTCTGTCTAAAAAAAGTTCTGTACCTTCTGCATGTTTCACCATGGAAGCCTCCTATTAGTAAATTCTACATTTTTGGAGCAAGGAACATGCCAGAACTTTTGTGGTCTTCCTTGAAGGAAGAAAAAGTTAGGCATTTATGGTGACCTATCGTTGATCCAAATTGATTCCATTTCTGTGCAATGAAGATAATTATTTGGTGACCATAGCCCCTGTTCTTCATGCAACAAGATCCCACAGTTATTGTATTGAGTTGGCATTGGACAATGGAGCAATGTTAGCCTGGACATTAAGAGAATCCTTTCCTCATTTACAAAGACAGCTACAGGGATCTTTGCTTGTGTTTGGACAGAACTTTGTGGATTGAAAATTTCTTCAGAGACAGCTGTGATCTTTTCTTAGATCTGCTAAGCAGATTCTGAAGAAACCATAGTGGATTAACATTTGTATATGGTAATTAGATTTTTTCAGCTACACTGGAAGCAATCTAGAAAATTGAACCCTCCTTCCAAAGGTTTACTGTGTGAAGAATATAATGAGCATGATGATTATAAAGAAGCAGTCATTACTTGTGCCAAAATGAACCAAGCAGATACAAATGGTATTTTCTTGAGAGGTGAGCTTGGGGATAATTTGTCTTTGGTGTAATTTACTCCTGTGCAATGATCTTTCAATTAAATGACAAAATCCCCATCAATTAATGCTTCTATCTGTCATCTGTCCATCACTTTGAAAGCAAGTGGAAGCTATGAACTATATGGCCTGCCCTGAAGAGACAAGAAAAGTTGACAAAATCCATTTAAATTGAGGTCACTTTGCATATGTACTAATCTATAAACAGCTAGCAACAGCTTTAATATAGGGCCACATAAAGTTGGCTGCTTAAAACCGGTCTCATCAGAGGCTGAGAGTCGAAGATGAGTAATCACAAAGTGCTGTAAAACCTGAGATTTTTGCAACTTCAGCTGCAGCCAGAAGGGAAGGATTGTGATCTATAGTACAGTCCAAACATGTAAAATATACTGAAATAGAAAAAATCTGTTGAAGCGTTTCATCTTCTCTTTAAAAGGAGTTTGGTTCATTTCGCCACACAGTCAGAGGCTGGAGGTTCAAGCCCCATTCCACAATTTGAATGCAAAGTCTAAACTGAAAATCTAATGTCATGCTGAGCAAGTGTTGCGTCGTCAGATGTCTCGAGATTCACTACTGTAAAAAGAGCAAGGATTTCTCAGCCAACAAAATTTGAAACTAAATAACGGATAGTTCATCACATTGCTGTTCATTGAAAATGGATGCCACATTCTCCTGCATGTAAATGATCATGCACTCCGAAGTAATTCAATATATCTAAAGTTCTTTGTTGATGTTCCTAAGAGGTATGATGAACTGCCTTATAAATATAAGTTGCTTTTTATTTCTTATCTTTTTTAAGTGTCTATTCTGTACTTGAGGTTTTATGCCACATTTTCTTTGGTCGCCCTGCTCATTGCCCAGTGGGAGCCAAACTGTAACAGAAATTTTTGTGTCCACTTTTGTCAATCAATCAATACCAGATGGTCGAAAGATTGATGTGATCATAACATTATTTTTCTTATTCATGTTGAGGTTTTTGAAGAAGATAAAGGCCCATGTAATTAGTGTCAAAGTTGCTAGATGGATTGACATTAGACTTGAAATTGTCAAACAAAGTCGCAAAGGAACCAGTAGCTATTAGAGTTCCATGGGGGAGATGTGTTCGGGTCATGTGCACCCAAATAATATGAAAAACATTATCTGTTAATCTCAAATACCATTTGATGATAACCCTCCGCTGTTGCAAGATAACTACAGTCAGGCAGAATGGCTTGTTGAAAATGATCTGGACAAATTACATAGGCTAAGGATGGCAGGTAATATTTAACATGAGTAAGTTGTGCATCAGAAAAGATTGTGCATGGTATAGATACAAAACAGATGAATACTTTTGACCAATTTAGAGAAGAATTACTATTTGGTCTTCATTATCACCAAAGCAATGCAATGGCAGTATTAAGTTACTGAGAGACTGTTGTTCGGCATGGTATACAGTTGTTAGCATTGTTGCTTCACAGTGCCAGGGTCGATTCCTGGCTTGGGTGACAGTCTGTGGGGAGTCTACACGTTCTCCCTGTGTCTGCATTTGTTTCCTCCGGATGCTCCGGTTTCCTCCCACATGTCCTGAAAGACGTGTTTGTTAGGTGAATTGGCCATTCTGAATTCTCCCTCAGTGTACCCGAACAGGTGCCTGAGTGTGGCGACTAGGGGCTTTTCACAGTAACTTCACTGCAGTGTTAATGTCAGCCTGCTTGTGACAATGATAAAGATTATTATTATTTATGCAGTACCAAGTAAGTGCTTTAAAAGAAAGCTGGATGAGTGCCTGTTTACGATTTGAACATTGAGAAGTATAAGCCAGTCAAATCTAATGGATGACTAGTTCTAGTCATGCAGGGCCATTGAAAGTGTCATCTGTAAAATACATGTAGGCAGGATTGACAAATGTAGACTGAAATTTTAGATTGATATCTGGAGTTTCACTTGATTATCATTGAGCCTGGAAGAATTTTGACAGCTTTATTTTTTAAACTTTTCTGTCAGGGGAACAGAAGTCAGAGTAAACTATTTGGTTTGGTTCTTGGCACCTTTGCACTTAATCATGGTGTATGGTTTGTTGATTAATTGCTGTAATGCCTTCCAGATTTTTCAACCTTTAGACTCTGAGTTTGTTTTTATTGCTTGTTCCACATTGCTGTACCCAGGCATGAAGGAGTACCTCATTTTGGGATAAAGTTTCTGCTTTGGGCATAGTTGGCAATCTGGGTACAAATTTGTTTTCCAAACTGAAGTTATGGTTCAAGTTTCTGCTTGGGTAGTATAAATGTGACGTGTATGATAGTTCAGAGCCCTGCCCTTTTAAGCATTTTGTGTCTAACTGCCTCATTACAAAGAAATTCCACCTGCTCAAAACTGAAGCATTTTCACCCTAATCCTTTCACCCTAATCCTATCTACTGATAGTGTATTCTTCAATAAATTATATGTTTGGATAGCTGGAAATCCAGAAGTAATATATTTTTTTCATTTTGTAATAAAGTTGGTAGTGTTTACTATTCAATCGGATTTCCAATATAACTTGGAATCCTTGTAAAATTGAAGGACTGAATCCATTAACTGTGTCATAATACGGTAGAATAGTACTTTAGTGAATTCCAAGGGTGTCCCCTGGTACTTTTATAACTCAATAATCCCTATCATTTTGGTGGAGTAATAGATTTAGCACCAGCAAGAATATCCAAAATTAGCTCAGTGATCATACCTTTGGTGTATTTTGGTAGCAAAAATGGGTTTAAGGTCATTCTAAAGTTTTAAAATGCTGTTCACTTGTGCCTGAAAGCACGTCCCAGTACTTGTCAGTAGATTCATGTAACTACCCCGAGACACACACGTCAGTTTAAACAATCACAAAGCTTTTTATTACAGTAAAAACAAATTACTATCTAAATACTGTATTTTTATGAGTCTGTATGTGGCATTAGCTGTCTGTCCTCTGGTTGATCAGTCCTGGTGCAGGGCACTTCTTCGCCAAGTCTCAACACGGGCTGTCATCTGGGGAGTTGGTCCCTGGATCTCCCTCTCCCTGTCCCTTTCTGTTCTCATAACATAAGAACTAGGAGCAGGAGTAGGCCCTCTGGCCCTTCGAGCCTGCTCCGCCACTCAATGAGATCACGGCTGATCTTTTGTGGACTCGGCTCCACTTTCCCGCCCAAACACCATAACCCTTTATTCCTTTATTCTCCAAAAAATTATGTCTTTATCACGAAAACATTCAAAGAAGGAGCCTCAACTGCTTCACTGGGCAGGGAATCCATAGATTCACAACCCTTTGGGTGAAGAAGTTCCTCCTAAACTCAGTCCTAAATCTACTTCCCCTTATTTTAAGGCTATGCCCCCTAGTTCTGCTTTCACCCACCAGTGGAAACAACCTCCCCGCATCTATCCTATCGAGTCCCTTCATAATTTTATATGTTTCTATAAGCCCCCCCCCCCCCGGGCATCCTTTTAAATTCCAATGAGTCTCGGTCTACTCAACCTCTCCTCGTAATCCAACCCCCTCAATTCTGGGATTAACCTAGTGAATCTCCTCTGCAAACCCTCCAGCACCAGCACGTCCTTTCTCGGGTAAGGAGACCAAAACTGAACACAGTACTCCAGGTGTGGCCTGACTAACACCTAAAACAGTTGCAGCATAACCTCCCTAGTCTTAAGCTCCATCCCTCTAGCAATGAAGGCCAAAACCCCATTCGCCTTGTTGATCACCTGTTGCACCTGTAAACCAACTTTTTGTGACTCATGCACTAGTACACCCAGGTCCCTCTGCACAGCAACATGTTTTAATATTTTATCATTTAGATAATCCCTTTTGTTGTATTCCTACCAAAATGGATAACTCACGTTTGTCAACATTGTATTCAATCTGCCAGACCCTAGCCCATTCACTTAGCCTATCCAAATCCCTCTGCAGACTTCCAGTATCCTCTGCACTTTTTGCTTTCCCACTCAACTTAATGTCGTCTGTAAACTTAGACACATTGCACTTGGTCCCCAACTCCAAATCATCTATGTAACCTGTGAACAATTGTGGGCCTAACACTGATCCCTGAAGGACACCACTAGCTACTGATTGCCAACCAGATCCTATCTTCCTTCCTAGCCACTGGAACTTGACTTGTCATAGAAAGCAGTTAAGGCCAAAACACTTTGCTTTTAAGAAGCAGTTAGATATAGCACTTGGGGTGAAGGGGATCAAAGGATATGTGGGATCAGACTATTGAGTTGGATGATCAGCCATGATAATGAATGGCGGAGCACAGCCAAATGGCCGCCGCCTCCTTTTTGCTATTGTTCTGGTATCACGATAGGGAGCGATCAGAAATATGAGGTCCAAAAATGAAGCAGACAATTTAAAGGTTTAAGCAGAATGGAAAGTTGCCAGCAGCCAAGGCAAAGGGATACGCCCATACCTAGCTGAGTTACAGGCTCCCATTCAAACCTAACCTTGTTAGGGAATGCATCATGTGATTCAGCAAAGACCCATTGTTCTTCAGGGCATTCCTGCAAGACCAGACATCCTCCCATTAACAGAGTCTGATGACCGAATGGTCGAGTATTGGAAATCTAGTTGCATATGAATGGCCCAGCTCCCACCGTGTGACTTTGTTGGTTCACCCCCACAACACAAAGATGTGCAGGGTAGGTGGATTGGCCACACTAAATTGCCCCTTAATTGGATGAAATGGGAAAAAAAAAATGAATGGCCCAGCAGTCAGAAAATGGGAATAGATTCAGGTTTGACCACCTCCAGAGAGAAGCTTTGTTTGAAAGGCTGGGCAGAGCTTAGAGTGAGAGGGATTTTTTTGGGAATAAAGACAGAAGCGGGTAGGCAGCCAGTGGAACAGGTAATGACAAAGTCCCACAGAAGGGAGCTGTGAACATGCGGTTGTAAAACAGTTACAGAGAAGCATGTAAGCAGCCTTTAGAAGAGGCCATGAAAAACTGCCACAGAGCGAGAAAGCTTTGACAAAGGATTCTGAAAGAGATGTCCCCTAATAGAGGAGAACGATTGCTTCCCAAATCAAAGTGCTGCCTTTGCCTGGATGTATAAGTGGAACGGGAGCTGAGTTCTAATGCCGTGTGTTGTTAAATGGGAATTTGTGTGTTCAGGTGAACTGTTTCTAATCTGTTAGTTTTAGAACTGTGTAGTCCGAAGTTAAACAGTGCTTTCCTTTGTTTTAATGAATTTCATAGAATTTACAGTGCAGAAGGAGGCCATTTGGCCCACCGAATCTGCACCGGCTCTTGGAAAGAGCACCCTATCCCCATAACCCAGTAACCCCACCCTATCCCCATAACCCAACCTAACACAAAGGGCATTGAACACTGAGGGCAATTTAGCAGGGCCAATCCACTCAACCTGCACATCTTTGGACTGTGGGAGGAAAGCCACGCAGACACTGGGAGAACGTGCAGACTCCGCACAGACATTGACCCAAGCCGGGAATCGAACCTGGGACCCTGGAGTTGTGAAGCAATTGTGCTAACCACTATGCTACCATGCTGCCCTTTTGGTTTTGTTTGTAAAATAACAAAGACCAAGTTTTTATCTTCTCACTCCTGGAATGAATCTATCTTTTCTGCGCAGTTTTAAAACTTAAAAACATTACGCGTCTTGTTCAGTATCTTTTGTTGAGGTCTAACTTGGTGTCTGGTAATCAATTTATTTTCTGGGCCTATCCTGCTGAATGGCTTGCAGTTAGTGCCTCTTGTCTCTTGTCCTATTGTACACCATCGGACACGATGGGTCCACCTCCTGATGGGGCCATCTCTGGCTTCAAATGTAATAGGTTCTGTTGTAGTGTTGTTACAGTACAGTTCTCCAAGAAATACCATCTCTTGCAGTTTGTTTCCAGTCAGCTCATTGTCCTTCAGGAATGTGATCTGCAGTCTCTAATAATGAGATTAACCCCTGACTGGGGTATCACAATACTCGGGCAGTATAGCAGAATAAAGCAAAAGATGATGTGCACAAAACCTTTAATCTTGCCTAGTTGATTCATGACATTTAAAAAAAGAAAACATTGAAGATATCTTTTGCAGTGAATTGTGGTTGTTACTAAAATAGAGTGTGTGCCAGATGGGAATGAGGGCAAGTCTCATGCAGCCATTTTCTCTTGGCACAGCTTCAGCATGAAGAGTGAATCGTCTACATGTACTGTTTGCTTGCACTTAACTCACAGTGCGGCTGCGCTGTAGCTGAAAAGAATTGACTGCTTGCTTTTATTTTCTGCAGCCATCAGAGTTTCTGAAGCTAATGGCAGGTTGTATTCATTTATGATGTGATACTAAAAGTGGTGTCAGTGCAATTTACAGGCACACAGAGAAATGGATTGAGGAAAGGAGGAAGAGAAACACATCACTACAATGTCTCAAATGGATTGGGGGAGGGGTAATGTACTGTTATGGTACACTGAAAATGAAAGCTTATCTATATATTTCAAAATATGCCGCCTGCGTGCATTTGTCAACATTTTTCATTAGTTATTTCAATGTCGACGTTTTAATGGAAGCTGCTTATGTTAACTTGCCTGGCTGTAATTTAACGCTCTCTTTTGTAAAGATGCTGCAGTACTGCTGTTGATGGGAGGGTAGATTGCAACCTGGCAATTTTACCGAGATGGTTATCATTATAAATGTGGTCTTCATAAATTATATCAATAATTGACCCAAAGCTTTGATGAAAATACAGCAACAGGAAGTAAAGTTGTTCAGACAGCAGATTTAAAAAATAAAATACAGGTAATTGTCAGTAACTCAATTGTAGCATCATAAGATAGAAGGTGCAGATTCAGTCGTCGTGTCTGTTTTGAAAGAGCCCATCATGCTTCACTCTGCATCCCTGCCTTTTGTAAATTCCTTATCCTCCAGTACATGTTCAAATCTCTGAAAAATAATTTATGGATTCAGCTTTTCAGGTCGAGTGTTCCAAAGCCCAAAAACTCTTGAGGAATAAAATTCCCTTCAGTCCATTAGATCTTTTGTCAGCTGTTGTTTGAATTGCTTGCTCTAATTATTTCACTACTTATCAGAAGGAATCACCTTCCATCATCTGCTCCAAGATTGTTATCATCTTGTAGTGGACACCTTACTGGGCCACCTCATAAATGTTCCTGTTCCAAGGAAAAGAGTTCTAATTTTTCCAACCTCTCCTCATAACTGAAATCCTTCATCCCAGGAAATATTCTAGAATAGCTCATCTGTACCCTTTCTAAAACTGCTTCCATCTTTCCTGAAGTACGATGCCCAGAATTATCCACAATCTAACTGAGGAGTAACCAGTGCTTTTATAAAGCTGCAGTCTGACCTCTTGACTTTCATATTCTATTCCCCTATTAAAAAAGATGACCAACGTGGAGCAGGAGTAGGCTATTCAGCCAATTGAATCAGCTATGACGTTCAATAGGATCATGGCTGATCATCCACTGCATTGCCTTTTTCCAACACTATCTCCATATTCCTTTATGTCACTGATACTTAGAAATGTGTGAATCTCTGCTTTGAACATACTCAATGACTGACCTTCTGCAGTCCTCTCGGGTAATGAATTCAAAGATTCACAGAGCTCTGTACTCAAATCTTGCGAAAAGAGCTAACATACCATTAGCCTTCCTAATTGCTTGATGCACCTGCATGTTAGCTTTCAGTGACTTATCAACGAGGGTATCTAGGTCCCTGTGTACATCTACACTTTGTAATCTCTTACCATTTAAGAAATACTCTGCATATCTGTTCCTTCCACCAAGGTGGATACCTCGCATTTTTCCAACTCTATTCCATCTGCCATGTTCTTGCCCACTCACTAAATCTCTCCAAGTCCCCTTGAATCTGCTCTCCATCTTCCTCACAACACACCGAGCTTTGTGCCATCCGTGAACTTGGAAATACTACATAATAATAACCTTTATTGCCACAAATAGGCTTACATTAACACTGCAATTAAGTTACTGTGAAAAGCCCCTAGTCGCCACATTCCGGCGCCTGTTCGGGCACACTGAGGAAGAATTCAGAATGTCCAATTCACCTAACAGCACGTCTTTCAGGACTTGTGGGAGGAAACCGGAGCACCCGGAGGAAACCCATGCAGACACAGGGAGAACGTGCAGACTCCGACAGTGACCCAAGCTGGGAATCATACCTGGAGCCCTGGAGCTGTGAAGCAACAGTGCTAACCACTGTGCTACCGTGCCACCCACACTTTGTCCTTACATCCAAATCATTGATGTATATTGTGATCAGCTGGGGCCCAAGTACTGATTTTCCAGTACCCTATTAGTCACAGTCTGACAATGTGCGAATGTTTTCTCAACTTGCCTTGCCACCGTTTAAGGATTTGGATATGGGACCCCAACAACCCGTTTCAAAATCTTGCCATTTCCACATACTATAATTCCATGTTAGTCCTCCCACAGTGTATCACTTCAAACTTCTCCCATTTGAAATCCATCTGCCTTGACTCTGCCCATTTCATCATCCAATCTGTCATCTTGAAACCTATCACTCCACTATTTCCCCAAATTTGTATTCGTGCAGAAGGGAATATGTTTTGTATTTTTTTAAACTGATCCTAATTCTGAGTGCTCCAATTTAACATCCAGCACCTTGATAAAGCACGCAGTTTACAATAGTTAAGTAGAAAATGTAAAAAAAATGACAGTAATTTTCCATACTTATAACTATGATAGTGCTGAGTTGTGTCAGTAATCTTTGGAGTTCGGTTGTCCTGAAGAATAATAGATTTTACTCTGTTTTATTCATTTGTGTGTAAAGAGAAGATATTTGACTTGTAATTTTAACATTTTAATTTCTTCACGACTCGGTGCACCTGAAAATTGGGTCAGAGTATTATTGGCTTTAATGATGTTAGTTTGGGTCTCACGATCTGTACCGAGTTCACACACCTGTTGTAACAGTTGTCAGTATTTTTACAAGGGTTCTTATATTTGCTATAACCTATCCTGCTAGAATTATGCTAAACTTGTCGTATTACCAAACATAACCTCCTTCCAAAGTGCATAACCTCTCACATTTCCAGATTGTATTCCATCTGCCACTTCTTTGCCCACTCTCCTAGTCTGTCCAAGCCCTTTTGCAGCCCCCCTGCTTCCTCAATGCTACCTGTCCTTGTGCATATATTTGTACCCACCACGCCCTCCCTTGTCTCTTTGTCTCAGTGCAATGTTTGTCTGTTTATATTTCCCTGAAGCATCTTGTGATATTTTATGACATTGAAGACTATTAATGCGAGTTGTTAGCTGCGCATGTCCTAGTCTGGTGTTGAATCAACAACCATGTGCCTCAACAACCAGTTGACTCTTTCTAGCATGTGGCACCATTCAAGGGGTGTAGTAGCCTAACTGTTATGTTACAAAACTAGTATTCCAGGAAACCAGGCCAGGAGACTCAAATTCAATATTGTCATGACATCTAGGGAACTTAAATTCTAGTTCATGTTCTTCAGCAAAGATAATCTGCTGTCCTTGCCCAATCTGGTCCATATGTGACTGGGCAGCAATGTAGTTCAATCTTAGCCGTCCACTGAAATGATTGAGCAGGCGACAACGTTGTATTCAAGGAGACGACCCACCAGCATCGTCTGAAGGATAGTTATGGATGGGCAATAAATGGTGACCTTGCCATCCGTGCCCGCATCCCGGGAATGATTTAAAAAAAAAAAAAAAAAAAAGCTGTAGCAGTGCTAATGGTTGGTCATTGCTTGAAATTGTGATTTATTATCCTGTAAGATTGTTCACATCCAAATTTCCATATGAGAGCCTTGCTTAAAACATTGCACAGAACATTAAATAACCTATCCCATCACATTAAAGCCAAATGTTTTTTTTTTCTGGTGCAGAGAACACACCTATATATTATCTGTTTTTATTTTGGGCTTTCAGCATTTGCTATTTTTCTCCCTCACTGCCAATTGCTTACTAGAAACAGAATGTGTAAAATAGTTGAGAACTGTATTCTGCATTCATTTTCCTGTCTTTGATTCGTCAGTAGTTAAAAACCTGTGATTTCCTAGCTTGGGAGATTTTCTGCAACAAAATGTTTGCCTCCAAAAGCACATTACAGGAGCAGGCAGTGTTCCATGGGAGTTAATTTGTGCAGTTGCTGTGGTTCATTTTCAAGCTGATCAATACTATTTGTCCTATTCACTGACTGGCACACTGGATCCTCTTTCAAATGCAGCCAGAGTTTTATTTTCATATCACATTGCACTGGTCTCTCCAATGCTGCACGCTGAATTCACTTCCTCCTTGTGTCGGAACAAATACCTTCCTTTAAGCAGAGAAAAGCTTTCATTTAAAATTAAGCTCCGTTATCTCTTGCCTGTTTTCTGTCTGTCCAGGTTGCTTTTCATAACCCTTGAAGGCATATTTTAGTCAAATATAAGTCAATATATGTGTGCTTGATGTCCCTGTGAGAGCGGAGAGGCAAATTGAGGAAGGCAACAAGGGTGAGGGCTTATATGGTTGTTCTTTGCTTTGTTATTCTAATAAAATCTCCGGTAGATAGTTCTGAATATGTCTCTGCACATCTGTATGCAGGGGGGAAACAAAGTGAAACATTTGAAGAGTTCGACTACCAGTGCCGATGGGGAAATTAGACAAAATAAGCGATTGGGCCTTTATTGGCAACAATTCACTGCCTGAACCCCTTTGATGTCTTCATTGCTACTTACTGGCCAGAAATCCTCAGACCCAGTTTACATTAACCACTAAAGTTTATCTTGTTTTAAAATTAATATTTTATCCTAGTGTTTTGCATTGTGTCTGTCGTTTTAATCAATGCTGAGGTACAGTCTGTTGCTTGTACCTTGCTGTTGTTCTTTTCTGCCACTTCCCTAACCTTTATTAATCTCTTCATTCAGGACATTAATTCATCATCATCACATCATGGCCCAAACCATGAAACAAAGAAATGTGCTGGAAATCATATTAAAGTAAAATTTGATTAAAAATTGATAAATAAATGCGAATTTTTAACATGCAAACCATTATTTAAACTAAAATTGTGGAACATTTTGCTAACATACAACTTTGAAAAATGGAGAAGGCAGCTGAATTGTTTAGAAGAGAGAACCCAGTTTCTACCTTCCTTTTTATGTTTTATCAAAGGGAAATCTGACTTCCCTTTGTGTGCAGATCTGAGATTGTTTCTTTGCTGATTTTCCTTCAGGATATTCTGAATAACCTGGAGTCGGGTGATCTGGATGAAGATGACCTCATGTTGGATGTTGATCTGCCTGAGGATACCCCTTGCAAGTTGGGTAAGGAAAGCTTTACATTTGCAATCACATACACCCCACCTGAGGGAAAAATGTTATATTTTCAACATCCTTCTCGGAATAATGTCTGTCTTTCCTGTTGGTTATTGGGCAGCATTGTGATGATTGTGGCCGGTGGATTTCTGTCTACATGGCTTGTGATAGCAGCCAGGTTTATGATGCAAGAAATAATTTCCTTGTTTTCTCTAAATAAAAAAGATTGTGAACGGGTAAAGAGTAATATCTCCAATATCGCTTCCCATTTATAAATGCAATGTAGGATTTGTGTTATTTATTCAAACACTTGATGCAGAAAGGCGTCAAAGCAGTTATAATTTCTGTATATAGCTGGATGCAAGCGATAGTAGCTACAAATAAATACTTCAGAACTATTTTCTCTCTCCATTAATTCCCGGTATTTCCTATAAATAGAGGGACCTTATCCCTCTTTGATCCAGAAAATAAACAAGTATTTTATCCTTTTCATAGGTGGGATGAAGTTGGAATTAATGATTATTCATTTTTTTAACACGAGTGCCCAATTCATTTTTTCCAATTAAGGGGCAATAATTAAGGGGGATTAACGTGGCCAATCCACCTACCCTGCACATCTTTGGGTTGTGGGGTGAAACCCACGCAAACACTGGGAGAATGTGCAAACTCACACGGACAGTGATCCAGAGCCGGGATCGACCCTGGGACATTGGTGCTGTGAAACAGCAGGGCTAACCCACTGCGCCACCGAGCTGTCCTATTAATTTTATTCTTAATAAACTATTTCTCAGTGACAGTTGTCTCAACCTTCAAATGCCATTGTATTGAGATTGGCAAAATATTAAATATGGGCCAGAACTTTTAACAACCTAAAGCATCTAAAATGTTGAGAAATCATTGGGAGTCAGAATCTTGAATCGATTGCCAATAGAGCAGGACAACACACGAGCAGCAAAGTATGTGTTGGAGTTAGTTACGTATTTGGATAAGTTCGCCAGTAATGTAATATTTTCTGCTATTTTGAAATTGAAAGGCCAAAATTATATTTTGCAAGAGCAATCTCCTTTCTTTCCAGTATGCACTTCTTGAGAATTCCCCAATCGGTCCACTAGCTTTAAAGCCCTTGTTCTTTTTCAGTTTCCTGATTTTCACCAGTCAATGCCATTTGCACTTTACAATTTTCCCATTTGAACTAATAGGTAGCATTTATTTTGGCCTAACAACTGTCATCATCGATATTCATGGACCCTCATGCATTGTGGCCATGTAAAGTGTGATAGGAATGCAAGTTTTTTTTTTTTTCTTTCTTTTTTTTCTTCTCCATTTCCCATTTTTAAAATAATAGTCTTTATTAGTGTCACAAGTAGTCGCCCCACACCGTCACCTGTTTGGGTACACTGAGGGAGAATTCAGAATGTCCAATTCACCTAACAAGCACATCTTTCGGGATGGGACGTCTTTTGGGAGGAAACCGGAGCACCCGGAGGAAACCCACGCAGACACGGGGAGAACGTGCAGACTCCGCACAGACAGTGACCCAAGCTGGGAATCGCACCCGGGTCCCTAACGCTGTGAAGCAACAGTGCTAACCACTGTACTACCGTGCCACTCATTTGTTACTCCACTGTTATGATCCATTTTAAATTCTTTGAGGAAGGGCTTCAGGCCTTAATTATTGTTTCTTCATGGATGCTGACTGCTGCCAAGTATTCCCAGTTCAGCTTTTTCTTTTTGTATGTTTGTTGTCATCAGAACGGAAACAAAATACAATTCAAGATGGGCGAAGACATTCAAATAAGGGTTCCATAGATTAATACAGATAAAAGACTATTTTCCAGACATAGGATTATTCTAGTGAATTTAAGATGTTGGGAAGAAGTAATCAATACTTGGAATATCAGGGTGATGAAAGATAAAACTTCAGATTTGTTGAAGTGGGTGACGGTGGGTGGGAGGATTAATGTCTCCGTGGTCAGTTTGGAGGGTATATTGTTTTAGAGTAGGAATATTCTAACATCATGCACAGTATTATTAGCTGGTATTAAGCATATTTATAGCCTTATACCCCTTTTTAATTGGGTGATTAAAAAAATATGTTTTGATCTAAACAGCGACTGTATGTTACCTGAACTCTAAAGGCCATAATGTATACTCCAAAGAGATTTATGTGCTGCTACTTGTTGCTAACTTTTGGTTGGCTCTTAATTCATAATTTGCTCTGTTTGCTTAACCTGTGCTCTAGAGTCGCCCGGTATCTTTATGATACCGCCACGAGGTTCAAGTTCAAGTAATGATCAATAACTCAACACACCAATTAGTAAGATTCAAATCAGTACACATTTATTATACACAGTAAATCGCTACTCATGCATAAACTCTCCTTTCTAGGCTACTCCTATCACTAAAAGGCCTATACTTAGCTTCGGACTGGCCCACCAGGTCAGGGGAACAAATGGCCTTTCGTTCAGGCCCTGAGTCTGCAGGATTCAAAAGCTGGTATGGACTGGTAGCTAGGAGTGCCTATCTCGTAGCGAGCGTTGACTTGAGACTTACTTGGTTGGAGGCAGCATGGCAGGTCACTGTCAAGGGTTGGTTCAAGTTGCTGAGTGACCCTGCCAAAGAAGGACGATTTGAACTTGGGGGCTTTACTTTATAGTCCCCAGGGGCTTCCCGCCCTTCGGGGCGAACCCCGTACCTGGTTCCAAGTGATTGGACTACTTTCCGATCACTTGGGTCGATTTCTCCAATGCTGGAGCGGCTCCCTGATCTCTGGGCGGTCCCTGAGTGTCTGCTGGCCTTCCTTTGTCTTGGCTCCTGCTGGCGCCGAGGGGTCTGGCTTGGGTTTGTTTACCTTAACTGTTGCCATTGTGCCTGGGAATCGCACATTACTATGTAGATGGCTGCTACATTACTATGCAGATGGCTGCTGGTTTCAGTGCTGTCTGGTTCCTTACAGGTCTCAATACAAATGATTTCTGTATTTGCTAGTCTTTGCCTGTGTTGGCTTAATTTCCCTTCAGCCTTTGCGGTTCTCCATTTTAAGTCGGGAAGTGGCCAACTCAGGTGGCTACATACTTCCATTAGAGCACTTTATGGAATCCATTCATTCAAAGGCGTTCACCTCTATACTATTATGTAGGATTCAGTTTTCACCCTCTTGTGACAAATATTTCACAGCTGGCTAATCTGCGGCAAGTGAAACACGGGTGCACAATATTTAATCAGTGATGGACCAAAAGATTGACTTCTTCTTGACTCTCAATTTCATTCTGCAGCATTTATTCCAGCTTGAAATCCGTTGCAACCTTTTGTTCTTCATTCCAGCTTGTTAATGCTTCCGAGATTTGATTGAAATGCACAGCATCGAGTGAGGTGATTGACCTTTATGAAAGCATAATAATGTCATGTACAGTGCCTGTGTCACGTGTTAAGAGACCCGTGGGAGGATTTGGAAACAACAGGATTAAACAGCTTGGCAGTTTAAACTTCTGATTATATTCTTTGATTCACAACTTGTGGAACAGTTAAGAGCTGAGACCTCTATCTAATGATTGTAATGGGGTGATGGAGGTGAGGGTGGGTTGGGTTAAAAAAATGTAGGGCATTATGTCTGACAATATTGCTAAAGTTAGGATCATCATGAATAGCATTTCTAATTCAAATTACCAGTTGCTTTTGCCATTGGGAGGCAGTGTCTATCTAGGAATACTGTTTCTACTGATTTGCATTGTTGTGTCATGTACAGTTAGGTCTTGCAGTGTCAGATACTGAAGCAAAATGAAACCTTTGGTTCGATTCACTGGAAAAGGACTCGCGCTGGAGGGTGCCCATGCTGCCGCCACATCTTTTATTTACAATTTCTTAAATATGTGATTTGCATCAAAAAATATTTGGTTTGCAGGCTTTGAAAAATTCTGGATAGAAGTATTAAAACGGACATCCCACGTCCTCAATGGCTGCAGGAGGGTATTCCTGGTGCTGGCTCGAAGAAGCTGGTGCAAACCCCAATCTCAAAAGGCTAATGGGATATGTCTCAGCCTCTGTATTGTGGTGTGAAGGAAAACCCTTTTAGTGTTTAACTTTCATCTTTTCACCTTTTGTTTTTGGTGAAACCAATTATTTTCAGAATACATTTTTAAACGTCACTGTACAGTAACAAGCTCTCTATCTATGTACTTATTGAATTCTTTACTCTCGAGACTGAGGAGATGAACCAAACCTTCGCCACTGATGGAACTGTACCAGAGCAGTGGCAGCAGTCGGGAACAGGGATTGATTTTAGTTGGAGCAAGGGTGCCCAAATAGAGTTGAGGGCATGCATGAGTAATCAGTTCCTTGGGCAGATGTGTTGCGAGGGCAGTGTCTCTGTTTTCTATTCTTTCCCACTCTTCCTTGCTTTGCCAGTTCTCCGCCCCCACCATCACCCACACTCCAATCTTCCTCGTCTGAAAAATGTTGACTCATTGCTGAAGTATAGCTTATCTTCCACCATCTCTCTCAATTTGCCATTCTTTTTGAGTTATCTTTGACAGCGTGTCAGTAAGGTTCATGGCAGCCCAGCGCAAGCCCATCTTTATGGTACCTTGAAGTTCACAATGAGAAAAATATGGATTTACTCATCCCTAAATTGGAGTGCTGATCTAATACTGCTGCTACAGTTGTCATTAGGGTGATTTATTCTAGCATAGATAACACTACCTCTAGTCTGCATGGCTCTTGTGTCTGTCATAAGCTTTCTGAACAATCAGGGAACTTTGTAAAGTTTTAACTTTTTCAAAACATACCTGCCATCATCCACTAACCATCAAAGGGGCTTTTGTTTTGCTGAAGGTATTTTGTGCAATGTTTTACTGAATCACAGCATGATGCAGCATAAAGGGAACCATTCGGCCCATCCTACCAGTGCTGGCTCTTTGGAAAGCTATCCAAGTACACTCACCCTTTCCCCATTGCTCTGTGATTTTCTTTTTCCTTTTAAACAAAGTTCCAATTAATTCCATTTAAAAATGATTGATTCTGATTCCATCATCCGTTGAGGCAGATTTAGCAACTTTCTTTTTCTCATGTCTCTTCTGATTCTTATACTACTTGCCTTAAATCTGCATCTTCTGGTTACTGATCCTGCTGCCATTGGAAACAATTTCTCCTAATTTATTCTATTATAACTCTTCTTGTGTTTGAAGGCAAACAAGCCCAGCTTGCCCATTCCCTCCATAAATTCAGATTGCCACTCTGTACCCACTGACCTCAGTGCCTGTCTCGCCTGACCTACCATTCTCAGGTCGGACAAGATCCAGGCATCACCAGTGCCCAGCATCCGGGGGTCGGGACATTAAGTCATGAGGGGAGTTCTGGGCTATGGAGTGGTGGGGGTATAAAACAAAGAACAGAGAAAAGTACAGCACAGGAACAGGCCCTTCGGCCCTCCAAGCCCGTGCCGACCATGCTGCCCGTCTAAACTAAAATCTTCTGCACTTCCGGGTCTGTATCCCTCTATTCCCATCCTATTCATGTATTTGTCAAGATGCCCCTTAAATGTCACTCTCGTCCCTGCTTCCAACACCACCTCCGGCAGCGGGTTCCAGGCACCAACTACCCTCTGTTTTAAAAAAAAAACCTGTCTCGTACATCTCCTCTAAACCTTGCCCCTCGCACCTTAAACCTATGCCCCCTAGTAATTGACCCCTCTACCCTGGGAAAAAGCCTCTGACTATCCACCCTACCTATGCCCCTCATAATTTTGTAGACCTCTATCAGGTCGCCCCTCAACCTCCGTCGTTCCAGTGAAAACAAACCGAGTTTATTATTAGGGTGGGGGGAAGGGTGTGTGTGTCCAGGACATTGGATCGGGGGGTCAGGTCAGGTCATGATAGGGGAGGTGGTGGTTGGAGGGAGGGGGAATCCCATGTGGGTGGGGGTTTGGGATGGATACTGGGGTGTGACGGGGTTGAATTTGAGGAGTCCTCTGTTGCGTTGGGAGTGTGGGGTGTCCCATGAAGGGATCGAACTGGGAATTTAAAATAGTTACGCTGAAGTTATAAATGGTTGTATTTCTTCAAACGTTTTCAGAGCAACATTTAGCAACACTGGCAGAACCATCAATAGTTAGCAATTTAAATTGTTTTGTTGGATGCTCCCCAGGGCAGCACAATTGTTCAGGGAAAGTTAGTGTTTCTGGGCAATTGCAGTGCAGATGCTTAGCAGAGAATTTCGGAGAGAGGTCCCCAGCACATCTTTGAGGTGCCGTGAAGTTACGGGCTGGTCTCTTTACTGATGTTTTCATAACTGCTGTCTCAATTTGTCCTGCCATCTTCAAACATTTGTCTACTTTCCTTGCCAGGTGTTGTTGTGCTTGCACCTACTACAAAATTAATTGTCTATCTATTTTTGTACGATCTGATAACACTCCTACCTACTCCTTTACTGGCCCATTGGCAGCATTCTCTTCTCTTGTAAAGACAGATGAAATGTAGCCATGTCCTCCGCTTTGACAAGAACATCTTTTTTGGTCCCTAATTGTCCCAGCCTCTGACTATCTAATTTCTATTTGTATCTAAAAAAGGCTTTTTGGTTCCTTTCCAGCTATTCCATTCCTGTTCTCTCTCTGCCTCCTTTTATTATCCTTTCAGATCTCTTGTGTACACTCTACATTCAGCTTGGTTCCCTGCTGTATTATTACCTATACCATTGGCATAAGTCTTTCTTTTTATGATGACACCAACTTTTCAAGCTTACTTTATTTAGATTTCTATGCAATCTGGTGTTTACCACGTCACATTTGGGTTACTTTGGATCTGTTTTTCTGTTGCAACTGAAGCTTCACTAACATTTAAAAATTCCAAGTGAGAAATCAAGGCCCAATTACTGGTGCGCACCAATATATGTTTTTATGTTAGTAAATACGTTATATTTGCAATCAAAGTTTTTGCCAGTGTGTGTGAGCTGTAATCTTTCTAGCAGGACATAGTGTGGGACATTACTTTTGTGAAAATTGCAAGTGCATAATGAGGTTTACACAGCAGTTACTTGATTCTGTTTCACTGCAATACCAAATCATTTATGAACCAAGATGTTATTGTTGTTATGGGCCAGGGTTTAGAAAACTCCAAAGTATATAATGGAATTCATCTGACCCCGACTTTGAATAGATTTTGGTCATAGGGAGCACAAGGGTCCACTCTCCAGGTGTTATGTTTAAAAGGTATTTTTAAAACAAAACAATGTTTATTATATGAACCCAGTTAACATTTTATAAACACACAGTAAACATCTTTTCAACTACCAAAACACACAACCCCACAGATACAATACTCTATAAGTAACCCTTAATACTTTTCCTAGCAACATCCATAAGTTAAACCCTTTTTACAAAGATTGCAGGTTTAAATTCTCTACAGAAACAGGTATTACTTTGGAATCATCAAATGAGCTGAAGACATTCTTTAGCTTGTAGAGAGAGAGAGATCATTACACATCCGCTTGCTTTGAATACAGCTCTCCAACTCTGAAAAACGAAACCAAAAACAGAGCCACAAAGCAGCTTTTCAGCTCAAAACGAAGGTAAAAAGACAGACAGACAGCCCAGCTCCACCCACACACTGACATCACTGCAGCTATTTGATAAACACCCATTTCTTATAGGTACATCCACCTGACATTGTTAAGGAAAAAATAAAAAATATAAGGGATTTACGTTTGGCCCTAATGCACAGTAGCTAATTTCTCCCTCGCTTCCCGCCTTTCAGAAAAATAGTGTTTAAAACCACTAATGACCAAGAAACAAGGAAAATGCAGCTTGCCATTGGGAATGGTCTCAGCCATAAAACTCACAGGGAAGCTGTGTTATCAGAATTCTGACCTCTTGAATGGAATTCTTTTAATGTTCTGTGCTTGTAATATATTTGTGTGCTTCAGAGTATTCCCCTTATTAACTCGTCGTGTGTGTGTGGGGAGGGGAGGGGGGGGTGTGTGTGTGTGATGTGCGCGCACTCACCCTTTATGATACAGCTGACAGAGTAAATACAGTACATCAAACCTACAAAGTCAGAGTGTAGCCTGCAGCAAGAATTGTACCATTATTGATGGTGGAAATGCTTCTCATGCCAACATCACAACGATGAATGGTGCTGGCATTATGTGGTAGACTTGTTAATTTGTGTGTCACTGTATAACACTAGATGGCATCTTGAAGTGTGGTCCACAATGTGAATGGCCAAGGTGACATAATTCCAGAACTAATTTTTTTGCCTTGTGAGAATAAGTTCAGATAGATAAAGCAACATGTCCAGTAGCAGGTTACCCACAGGATGTAGTCTGAAGTCTCTGGTTACATCAGGCAGAAGTACAGCTATCTATCCCAGGGCAAGGCATATTTTCTTTGTATTATTGCCTACGTGACATTAAGATGGATTTTTTTGAAAGCAAATTGTGCCTTTAGAGTAAATAGACTGACATTGTAAAATAATAATGGTATTCTTCAATAAATAAGCTATGGCAGATAAGATCTCTGCAAATTGCTACCCAAAATGTGATTCGAAACAAAACAAAATGGTAATTTTAAAAAGGGTAGGTATACATTTATATTATGTGGCATTGTTTACCTTACCACTGCTGATGCATTGCTCCTGCAGCCCAAGTACAAAGCCAGAGACTGGCGTGACAGAATTAATATCTACAGCGTAGGAACAGGCCATCTGATCAAATAAATCCACATTGCTGTTTGTACTCCACACATGCCTCCTCCCACTCTAATTACCTCTTCAAACCCTGACTCTCTCTCTTTCATCCTTGTGCAGACAGCAAGCCTCCTCTTAAATGGATCTTTGCTGTTGACTTCAACCACTCCATCGGACATTCAATTCCACATACACACCACTCTCTACGGAAATAAATTCCTCAAATTCTTTTTGATCGATGCTATATTCGCAGCTCCTTGTTCTGGACTTGAAACCCAATGGAAACAGCTTCTCTACATCCTGAAGTGAAATTAGATTTTATGGAGGTGGAACCTCTTGGGAATTAGGTTAAAGTGTAACTTTGGATTTACAATGCACAACTTTGGTGTCACTGTGAAGTGTGTCTTCATTGCTAAGATCACTTTTCTGGAAGATGTTATTGAAAACCTCCTTTGTGATGTCTGAATGTAGTTTCATTTTTATGAAGGATTTAGCTCAAACTGCTATACTATCCAGACATTTTTAATTAAAACTATACATTGCACGAATGCATTCTAAAGAAGTTATTAAACATATTTTGTTAGATATACTTCGGTCATGAAGAAAATGTGCAGACCGAGGGGAATTCATAATGTGTTACTGAGAATTAACAATTGTTTCTGAAGTTAATAGTGGTATTATGGACCTCTGGTGAAGGCTGTTTCAATCCCTAAGTAGATAAATGGATGACGGATTCTTTCTAGACAGTGGTTCACCAGGGAACAGCAGATAGCATTAACAAATGATCTACCGTATGTCCCATCGGTACAGTGCAGTGTTAATGTTAAACCTGATCCTTGCTCCCCGTAGTATTCCGATAAAAGGTTTCTCTGCAGGCAGCAGCCAACAAAAAGCCTATCTTCTGCGTGACTGGAGAAATTAACATCACGATATAAAAGAACGATTCCTCTCCAGATCAGGTGTTTGAATAAACCTGTGTTAGGATATGCTGTAAGGAAAGCTTTTCAGATTTTGAGGTTTTCCAAGCCTACTTCCAGTTTGAAATCTATGCAAACTTCTCTCCTCTGTTTAGAATTTGAGTTTAATTTAATTTGTTCAGTTAAATGAGTTATTTGTGCCCCAGTAGAAAGTAAGATTGTACATATCATTAACGTCAAATGTGATGTTAGCCTTTATTGCAAGATGGTTAGAATAGAAGAGGAACAAAATCTTGCTGCAATTAAATCAAGCTTTGGCATGATCACACTTGGAATAGTCTGTGTAGTTTTAGTCTCCACATGTAAAAAAGGATGGACTCATTATCAAGGGAGTGGAACACAGCTTCATTGGATTGATTTTTGGATGGAGGGGTGGGCCTGGAAATAGAGATCAAGTGAAATGGGCTTACATTTTCTGGCTCTTGGGCAAATAAGAAGTGATCTCCTCAAAAGGTCTAAAATTTTTGACAGGGTAGTTGATGAGTCTGTTTTCCCTGGCTAGAACTAGATATCAGCTATTTAGGACTGAGATGAGGAGAAATGTCTTCACTTGGGTTGAAAATCTTTGTGATTCTCAACCCCGAGGGCTGTGGATGCTCAACTGTTGAAGACTGATAGATATTTGGCCACTGAGGGAATCTGGGTCATGGTGGTGGGGTTGAAAAGTATAGTCGCAAAATATCTGCCATGATTTTAAATAGTGGAGCATGCGTGAGGAACTGTGTGACTTACTGCTCCTATTTTTTGTTCTAATTACATGAGTATATAACATTTGATGCTTTAATTTGTATGATTATTTTTGCTTCTTGTATGTTCTAATGAATCAAGACTACATTGTCTGTTGACTGGCCTGAACTGTTTCCTGCGTGTTTGTCTTTCTCAGTTTCCAGCATCTGTAGTTTCTTTTGATGACAATATGCCGTATAACGTCAATGTTGTGATCTCTTGCTGAAATGTTTCATGGAATGATTACTAGGGAATGTGGTCACTTGCAGGACTATATTTGCTACCCTTCATGCTCTTTCTGTGCAACCACATGCAGGGACCCAAGTTCCATTCCCGTCTTTGTGGAGTTTGCATGTTCTCCCAGTGGCTGCATGGGTTTTTTACGGAAGGTCTGGTTTCCTTCCACAGTCCAAAGATGTGCAAGTTAGGTGGATTGGCTACGATAAATTGCCCCCTAGTGTCCTGGGATTTGGGGGGTTGCGGGATAGGGTCGAGTGGGCGGGGTTGTGAACCTGGGTCGTGTTCCTTGTAAACATCAACTGTTACTTCTCTGAAATTACAACTTGGAAAGCCAAGCCATGATACATGTCGAGCTGTGATGTTGTTCCTCTGAAAGTAATAATGCATCACGGGGGCTGTAATTTGTTTTGTTTTTGGAATTTGGAAAAGGATAATCCATTTTGTAGCATCACCGTTAAAGCTCAAATAGAACATGGTGTAGAGTTACTGATCAGGCAATAAGTCTGATGGATCACCCTTGGATTCAGTGACGAGAGAGGTATTGATCCGTTGTTTAGGTTGCAGTGTAATCAAATAGCAATTTACAGCCTTGAGTCCTATTTTGCCAGCTTTTTGCGATTTTGATAATTATTGAACGTTTTCTTTTGAAAACACTTTCATCATATTTCAGTGTTATTCATTTTTGGGTAATGTGCATGAATTCTTAATGTTTTATTATTGTTTGGTCACTGTTCTGTGCATTCAGGCTATTTAGCATTTTCATTAGAATTTATTTTTGGAAATGCCTGTGGCAAACTAAGTGCATTAACTAAAGGAGGGATAGTTTGCAAAATGCCAATTAGTGCTATAAATTTGAGAGTATGTTCCTTAAAGACAGTGAGGAGGCATGGGATAGAACTAGAAACATAGAACATACAGTGCAGAAGGAGGCCATTCAGCCTATCGAGTCTGCACCAACCCACTTAAGCCCTCACCACCCTATCCCAATAACCCCTCCTAACCTTTTTGGACACTAAGGACAATTTAGTATGGCCAATCCACCTAATCTGCACGTCTTTGGAGTGTGGGAGGAAACCGGAGCACCTGGAGGAAACCCACACAGACACGGGGAGAACATGCAGACTCCACACAGACAATGACCCAGCGGGGAATCGAACCTGGGACCCTGGTGCTGTTTAGCCACAGTGCTAGCCACTTGTGCTACCCATAAATATGTAGAAATTCCCAAAAGTATCGGGTAATGAAATCTTTACTTCTATTCTTAACTATTACAACAGCAACTAGAAAACATCCCAAATTTTTATAATTGAAGCATAATTGAACAAAAATCAATGCTGAACCACTGAAGAAGATATCATAAAAGGATGACCAGTAGTAGGAGGACAAAGGGGCAATTAGCTATGTGAAACACTATCACAAAGTTGAGAAAGATGACATGGGATACCATAGTCATGGTCAACAGGATGCCACACAACAGCAAATTGACATGTTAGTTAAGGAGCTTTGACACCGTGTCATCTGGACTCCATGTTGGTTCTTTTCTCTCCCTACAGATGCTGCCAGACATGCTGAGATTTTGCAGCATTTTCTCTTTGGTTTCAGATTCCAAAATCCTCAGTAATTTTCTTATATATTAGTTAAGATGCCTTCCCATCAGTAAAATCATAGAGAAAACCCTCTCCGATGAAGACTAGTTGCTGATGAGAGAAATCATGTAAGGATTTCCATTTAAAACATTTCCCTGCCATTTATAGGTTTGAATTAAATCAATGTTGTTCTGGTTCAGTCAGTGATGGAGTAAGTGTACAAAATGTCTCCTCTCTCTCAACATCACAAAAATCATGGTGAGCTGGTCGTTATCACGTTGCTGCTTGTGGGAGCTTGCTCTGTGAACATTGGCTGCCAGCTTCTCGCATTCCATATGTGACCATATTATAAAAATACTTAATTGGCTTTATGGTGCTTTGAGGTGTCTGCTGGCCGTGGAAAAGCACTATGAATCAAATCTTTTTTTCATTATCTAACAAATTTGAGACATTGGGGCGAAATTCTCCCGAAACGGCGCAATGTCCGCCGACTGGCGCCCAAAACGGCACCAATCAGACGGGCATCGCGCCGCCCCAAAGGTGCGGAATGCTCCGCGTCTTTGGGGGCCGAGACCCAACATTGAGGGGCTAGGCCGACGCCGGAGGAATTTCCGCCCCGCCAGCTGGCGGAAACGGCCTTTGTTGCCCCGCCAGCTGGCGCAGAAATGACATGTCGGGGCGGCGCATGCGCGGGAGCGTCAGCGGCCGCTGAAAGTGTCCCGCGCATGCGCAGTGGAGGGAGTCTCTTCCGCCTCCGCCATGGTGGAGACCGTGGCGGAGGCGGAAGGGAAAGAGTGCCCCCACGGCACACGCCGCCCGTGGATCGGTGGGCCCCGATCGCGGGCCAGGCCACCATGGGGGCACCCCCCGGGGTCAGATTGCCCCGCGCCCCCCCCCCCCCCCCCCCCCAGGACCCCGGAGCCCGCCCACGCCGCCTTGTCCCGCCGTTCAAAGGTGGTTTAATCCACGCCGACGGGGCAGGCAATTTATCGGCGGGACTTCGGCCCATCCGGGCCGGAGAATCCAGCGGGGGGGCCCGCCAACCGGCGCGGCCCGATTCCCGCCCCCGCCGAATATCCGGTACCGGAGACTTCGGCAACCAGCGGGGGCGGGATTCACGGCAGCCCCTGGCGATTCTCCAACCCGGCGGGGGGTCGGAGAATGACGCCCTGGGTATTGTTTTCTTACAGAGAAACTCTAAAAATGCAAGTTTTGAGAAGCTTTCCAAGTGATTGGGTGAGAATCTTTTTACTGTGTGAATTAAAGTGTATAACGTACCACACAAACCATCCTTAATGCCACCTCTAAAACTAACTCCATTTAAAGCTTTCCCTGTGTTATATTGATTCTTCCTCTCTATTGCTTCATTTCAGCTTTCTTTTTTCACCCCGTCAGCTGCTGAATAATTTCTCTTTAGTTTGAAATTCCATTTAAAGAACATATAACTGACTTAAAAATGTGAAACACTCAAATGGGGTTTTCATCATGTCTATTAAATTTAAAAAAAGAAAGTTATTATGTGATCAAACTACTTTCCTTGAAGTACTATTATCTAAAACACAGATTGCCCGCTTTCCTGGAATATAACTATTTGAGGTTTTGATTCACTGATAATGTTCCCAGCAAAATAACATTGTCAATACAATTCCAGATTGCTTGGGAATAAACACTGCCTTTATAGCAACAATCACTGGAATGCAACCTGCTCCTACTTGTATTTTATATTGTCAATCTTATTAGTACTGCACATCCTTCAACTATTGTTAAAAGAAAATAAGGTTTTGAAATTCATTTGTCAGCTAATGTGCTGATGAACCTTTCAACAAATAACAGAAAATCAACACTAATCAGCATTTAGTAGTTTTACATTAGCCAGCCTCATTATGAAACAATGGAGGCACTCAACTTCTGACCAAGATGCATATAAATACAGCATTCAGCCATAATCACGTTACCTGCAATATTACCAATTAAGTGTCAATTTAGCATGGCCAATCCACCTACCCTGCACATCATCTTGGGTTGTGGGGGTGAGACCCACACAGACACGGGGGGAATGTGCAAACACCACACAGACAGTGACCCGGGGCGGGATCGGACCCGGGTCCTCGGCGCTGTTGGAGAAGGGAAATATCCATGATGTAGATCTTACTCTGCATTTTAATGCAGATAGAAATGCTTTGAGACAAAAGCTTTCAAATAGTATCAGACAGTGACGATGTCCAGTGGTTGCCAAGAGATCTATTCAAAATTAAGCCGGAGACACTGAAAATATGCAACAGGCTCTTCAGAGAATAGAAGATGAAATAAAGGTGGAGCACTTGGTGTTACCAAGCAGTTTGGTTGCTTCCACAGGTGAGCACTCGTTATGTCAGGCATACTGTTGTCCAGGGGTCGGGATTTGACTGCTGTGCATAACGGGTGCTGTAAATGAGAAATTAAGAGCACTTTGGTGAAGAGGACAACCGTGTCAGGTTGGGTGTCCTAGAGTACTTTCACATTGTTTTTTCCAATGAGTGCAATTAATCAAGTGGTTTATCAGAAAAGTAAAAGTAAAATTCATGTGGGAAGTGCTGGAGAGAATGTTTGATTGAGCCAAATATCTATCGGACTAATGGATCAGAGTTCCTCCAGATGCAGCATTTCCAAGCATAGGGTCCATGTGCCAAATGGTAAGTCAGGTGGATCAGCTGCAGGCGCAGATAGCCGTGTGGGGAGATGATATCATGAGGAAAATGGAGACCTGGCTGAAAAATGGCAGGACTGGGTACTAAACATTTTTGGATAAAAATTGCAAGTAAGGGGAGGAAGGAAATGAGGTGGGATGGCAAGAGTTAATGAAGAGAGCATTGCGGTACTGGATAGAGAGAGATGTCCTTGCGGGGTCAAGGACCGAATCAATTTGGAACAGAACCATGAGGTGCCCTTACACAAGGTGTGTTCTGTGGTGGGAAAGACATGAGGAACAAGTTTGCAAGGTAATTAGAGAGGCGCAAAATTATAGAATAGTTATAGTGGTAGATTCTTACTATGTCAGTCTGTATTAGAATATAGTGTGTAAAGGACAGAGAGGAGGAAGAGTTTGAGGTGGATTCAGGAGATTTTTCTCTGCGTAGTTTTTGGTCTAATGGGGAAAGAGGCATTGCTGGATATGATTCTGATGACAGAGGCAATTGTGTAGTGAGTTCCCACATCGGTGCATGGAGAGAAGGACTAGAAGTGCTCGTAAAAGCAGAAACCGAAAGACCGAGAAGGCTTGGGCTGAAGCTGCAGCAGGAGACAGCATGGTGGAGGACCGGACCTCTGGTTTGTCGACCCAGCGGTCAACGGAGCAGCTGATGCAAGTTATTCAGGAAGGCTTTGCTAAGCAGAAACGGGACTGCTTGGACCCGATAAAAGAGTCAATTGAGCGGCTGGAGCTTAGATTGGACGCCCAAGATCGGGCAATTCAGAAGGTAGAGAAGGCGCTGGTTGAGCAGGAGGAACCTCAAACTGCGGTGGAGTTGGACGTGGGGATACTGAGAGATCAGCAGAAGAAGCTCCTGGAGAAGGTGGAGGACCTAGAGAATAGGTCCCGCCGGCAGAACTTGAGAATCGGGCTCCCGGAGGGGTCCGAAGGAGCGGACGCTGGGACACACATCGCAGACATGTTTGAGAAGCTGCTGGGGGATGGGGCCGGAGGGGGATGAATTTCCCAAAGGTGGACGGGGAGCTGTTGGAAGGGAGGCCCTGATCGGTTTGGAAGATATAATGGAGGGTCTGAAGGCCATGCAGTCGGGTAAAGTCCCTGGGCCGGACGGGTACCCAGTGGTGTTTTATAAAACGTTCTCTGGGATATTGGGGCCGGTGTTGATGAGGATGTTCAATGAGGCAAGGGAAAGAGGGGTGCTGCCCCCGACAATGTCGCAGGCCACGATTTAGCTGATTCTGAAGTGGGACAAGAAACCGGAGCTGTGTGGGTCCTACAGGCTGTTAACCCTGTTGAATATGGATGCTAAATTGGGTCCCAGGTTCGATTCCGGCTTGGGTCACTCTGTGCGGAGTCTGCACGTCCTCCCCGTGTGTGCGTGGGTTTCCTCCGGGTGCTCCGGTTTCCTCCCACAGTCCAAAGATGTGCAGGTAAGGTGGATTAGCCATGATAAATTGCCCTTAGTGTCCAAAATTGTCCTTGGTGTTGGGTGGGGTTACTGGGTTATGGGGATAGGGTGGAGGTGTTGACCTTGGGTAGGGTGCTCTTTCCAAGAGCCGGTACAGACTCGATGGGCCGAATGGCCTCCTTCTGCACTGTAAATTCTATGAGCCAGGGATGCCCCTTCTCCACTGTTGTTCGTGCTAGCTATAGAGCCGTTGGCAATTGCTCGGAGAGCCTCAAGGGGCTGGTTGGGGGGGGGGGGAAGGGGGTTGGGAGGGGGGGGGGGGCGCGCGCGGGGAGGGGGTTGGGGGGGGGGGGGGGACGCGCGTGGGGAGGGGGGGGGGCGCGCGTGGGGGGGGGCCACCGCGGGGCGGTGCACAGAGTCTCTCTCTATACAGACTACCTGCTTCTGTATGTATCGGACCAATAGAGAGGATGGAAGAAATCATGACGATTCTAGGAGAATTTGGCCGGTTTTCGGGATATTAGCTAAATATGGGGAAAAGTGAGATGTTTGCGGTCCAGGCGAGGGGACAGTGGAGGCGATTGGGGGAGCTGCCATTTAGATTAGTAGGGGGAAGCGTTAGGTACCTAGGCATTCAAGTGGCGCGGGAATGGGACCAGCTGCATAAATTAAATCTGGCCTGACTAGTAGTCTATTTTCGGAGATGGGACGCGCTTCCGTTGTCACTGGCTGGGAGGATGCAGTCGGTGAAGATGACAGTCCTCCCGAGTTTCCTGTTTGTATTTCAGTGCCTCCCCATCTTTATTCTGCTGTCCTTTTTTAAACGGGTCAACAGAGTGATCACTAGCTTCGTTTGGGCGGGCAGGACCCCGCAAGTAAGGAAGGTAATGCTTGAGTGGAGTCAGGGAGAGGATGGGCTGGCGCTGCCAAATTTTAGTAATGATTACTGGGCGGCGAATATTGCCATGATCAGGAAGTGTGGTGGGGGTGGGGGGTCGGCACGGGAGCGTATGGAGGCGGCTTCATGCATGGGCACCAGTCTGGGGTCGTTGGTAACTGTGTCTCTGCCGTTCCCGCCGGCACGGTACTCCACCAGCCCCGTGGTGGTGGCGACCCTGAGAGTCTGGGGGCAATGGAGGAGACATGTGGAAGCAGAGGGAGTGTTGGTCTGGAAACCCAATCTGTAATAATCACCGGCTTGCCCCGGGAATTATGGATGGGGGGGTTCCGGATATGGCGGAGAAAAAGGATTGAGAGGATGGGGGATATATTTATAGAAGGGAGCTTTCCGAGTATGAGGGCGCTGGAGGAGAAGTTTGGGTTGGCGCGGGGAAGTGAATTCAGGTATCTGCAGGTGCGGGACTTCCTACGTAAACAGGTGTCAACCTTCCCGCTCCTACCGCTGAGGGGGATTCAGGATAGGGTAGTTTCCAGAAGGTGGGTTGGAGAAGGGAGCGTCTCTGACATTTACAAGGAACTTATGGGGCCAGAGGAGACGCAGACCGAGGAGCTGAAGCGCAAGTGGGAGGAGGAGCTGGGAGGAGAGCTAGAGGATGGTCTATGGGCAGACGCGTTGAGTAGAGTCAATGCGTCCGCAACATGTGCCAGGCTCAGCCTGATACAATTCAAGGTCATTCATCGGGCTCACATGATAATGGCCCGGATGTGCAGATTCTTTGGGGTGGAAGATAGGTGTGCAAAATGTGCGGGAGGACCAGCGAACCATGTCCACATGTTCTGGGCATGTCCGAAGCTTAGGGGATTTTGACAGGGGTTTTCCAGATGTCATGTCCACGGTGTTAAAAACAAGGGTGGCACTGAGTCCAGAGGTGGCGATTTTCAGGGTGTCGGAAGACCCAGGAATCCAGGAGGAGAAAGAGGCAGACGTTCTAGCCTTTGCTTCCCCGGTAGCCCGGAGACGGATACAATTAGCTTGGAGGGACTCAAAGCCCCCAAAGTCAGAGACCTGGCTATCGGACATGGCTAGCTTTCTCTGTTTGGAGAAAATCAAGTTCGCCTTGAGAGGTCAGTGTTCGGGTTCGCCCGGAGGTGGCAACCGTTCGTCGACTTCGCGGAAAATTAATCGTCAGCAGAAGTTGGGGGGGTGGGGTTTAGTTTAGCCAAGAGTAGGGGGTTAATAAAGGTGGGACCTATAAGGAAGGGAGACGGCTTTTGCACTACGTTTATAGTTTCATGTACATTGTTTATTTTGTTGTTATAATACCAAAAATACCTCCATAAAATGTTTATTTAAAACGAAAGGGATGGAAACCGTAAAAGTGTGGTTAAAAAAGGGAGTTGGACTGAAATGGGGATTTATGCAGGGAGATGGGGCATGTGGCTGTTATACGAAATGAGTCGTTTTCATCTGGCTTTAGCAAGGAAGAAGATGCCATCCAAGTCATTGTTAAATAATACCGAGGGAAATTGCAGGGGCAGTGGCCAAAATCTTCCAATTCTACACAAAACTTGGAAGTATTGTAAACTAAAAGGAGGACGGCGATGAACTTCAAGACAACGTAGACAGGCTTGTTAAGTAGGCAGACAAGCATTAGGGCGGCACAGTGGTTAGCACTGTTGCTTCACAGCGGCAGGGACCTGAGTTCGATTCCCGGCTTGGGTCACTGTCTGTGTGGAGTCTGTACGTTCTCCCCGTGTCTGTGTGGGTTTCCTCCGGGTGTTCCAGTTTCCTCCCACAAGTCCTGAAAGACGCGCTGTTAGGTGATTTGGACATTCTGAAATCTCCCTCTGTGTACCCGAACAGGTGCTGAATGTGGCGACTAGGGGCTTTTCACAGTAACTTCATTGTAGCGGTAATGTAAAACTACTTGTGACACAAATAAAGATTATTATTAACATGAAATTTGAAATGATTAATTTGTTAGGAAGCATGAGGACAGGCAATATACAGTAGAGAGGGTGCAGATAAGATTCACTAGAATGGTTCCAGGGATGAGGAGCTGCAACTATATAGATGCATTGGAGGAGCTGGAGTTGTTCTCTTGGAGAAGAGATGATTAAGATGAGTTTTGGTAGAGGTTTTGAAAATCAAGAGGAACTTCTGTTGGTGGAAGGGTAGAGAACCAATGGACATCAATTTAAGGTCTTTGACGAAGAGCCTTGAAGACTCGGAATGTTAGCTCTGTTCTTTATCCATAGATTCTGTTGAGCCTCCTGAGGTATTCCAGCATTTTCTGATTTTGTATCAATTTAAGGTGATTGGCAAAAGAACCAACAGCGACAAGATGCAAAACATTTTTATAAAGCATATGGGGAAGATCTGGAATGCCCTGCCTGAGTTTGGGATGGAGGCAGATTCAATAGAGGCCTTCAAAAGGCGATTGTTTCATGTTCTGAAGCAAAACTAATTGCAGGGGGGAAAAAAAGGGAATTGGGACGAGGGGGATTGTTCTTTTAGAGAGCTGGCATAGTAAATACCGGCCAATAGACCTCATTTTATGCTGTAAACATTCAGTGATTCTATGAATTAACTTGTCATTTAGAAAAGCCCAGATTTTGCTGGAGATCAAAGCAATTACTGCGGATGCTGGAATCTAAAACAGTGGAGTCATCCAGACTCAACATTAACTCCCTTCTCTCTTCACGGATGCAGTCAGACCCGCTGTGATTGTCCAGTATTTTCTGTTTTTGCTGGAGATGGGCTGGCCTGCTTTGAATAGATTGAAATGGAGGCATACAGGGCAATAGATGAGAGAGGTAGTGCAGAAGAATGGTGTGGTAATGTATTTTTTCATTTGATTCAGGAGGGGAATCAAAATCTATTAAGATATTTTTTAATGTGTAATCATTGTATAAAGCTGTGCATTTGGAAAGGACCCTGTATTAGTTTTGTACCCAACTTCACAAATGACCCTTTGGCTGATTAATAGGATATGACGAGTGGAGTTCCACAGGGGCTATACTGGGGCTTCAACGTTTTACAATTTATGTCGATGACTTAGATGAGGAGAGTGAAGTTAAATTTGCACAAAGATAGGTAGGAAAGTATGTTGTGAAGAGGACATGAGGTTACCGTGGGCAGCACGGTAGCAGAAGTGGATAGCATTGTGGCTTCACAGCGCCAGGGTCCCAGGTTTGATTCCCTGCTGGGTCACTGTCTGTGCGGAGTCTGCACGTTCTCCCCGTGTCTGCGTGGGTTTCTTCCGGATGCTCTGGTATCCTCCCACAGTCCAAAGACGTGCAGGTTAGGTGGATTGGCCATAATAAATTGCCCTTAGTGACCAAAAACGTTAGGAGGGGTTATTGAATTACGGGGGTAGGGTGGAAGTGAGGGCTTGAGTGGGTTGGTGCAGACTCGATGGGCAGAATGGCCTCCTTCTGCACTGTATGTTCTATGTACAGGCAAATACAGATAGGATGAGTGAGTGGGCAAAACTGACTCATCCTTGTCCCGGTCATGTGTGCCCTGTGCAGCACCTTGTACTGTATGAGGCTGAACCTCGCGCACAATGAGGAAGAGTTCACCCCAGGGCGTCTGCCCACGTCCCTTCCTCAATTTTCTCTCCCAACTCCTCCTCCCACTTACCTTTTACCTCCACCACCGAGGCCGCCTCCTCCTCCACCTGGTAAATTTCCAAGATCTTCCCCACCCCCCCCCCCGAGAGCACCCTGTCCTGTGCTGTGTGTGGCCGTAGCCGCGGGAATTCCGCCACCTGCCATCTGGCAAACGCCCTTACCTCTAAGTACCTGAAGGTGTTCCCGGGGGGAGCCCGTACTTCTCCTCCAGCTCACCCAGGCTCGCGAACTTCCCGTGCACAAACAGGTCCCCCAACCTTCGTATCCCTGCCCTGTGCCACCCCGCAAAGCCTCCACCTGTTCTTCCTGGGGCGAACCGGTGGTTCCCCCGTAAAAGGGTCCCCGCCGAGGCCCCCACTTCCCCCTGTGCCGCCTCCACTGCCCCCAAATTTTGAGGGCAGGCACCAACACCGGGCTCATGGTATACCTCCTTGGAGGGAGCGGCAGCGGCGCCGTTGCCAGTGCCCCCAGACTCGTACCCACACAAGATGCCGTCTCCAGCCTCTTCCATGTGGCCCCGTCCCCCTCCATCACCCACTTGCGCACCATCGTCGCATTGGCGGCCCAGTAGTATCCACAGAGGTTGGTCAGCGCCAGTCCCCCCCATCTCTACTCCGCTCCAGGAACAACACCCTCCCCCTCGGAGTCCCTCGCGCCCACACATACCCCATTATACTCCTGTTAACCCGCCTGAAAAAAGCCTTCGGGATAAACATGGGGAGGCACTGGAACAAGAACAAAAACCTTGGGAGCACCGTCATTTTGATTGACTGCACCCTACCCGCCAAGAACAGCGGCAACGCGTCCCACCTCTTGAACTCCTCCTCCATTTGCTCCACCAGCCTTGTAAAATTAAGCCTATGCAGGGCCCCCCAGCTCCTGGCTCCCAGATACCTGAAGCTCCTCTCCGCCTTTTTTAGTGGGAGCTCGCCAATCCCCCTCTCCTGGTCCTCTGGATGAACTGCGAACAGCTCGCTCTTCCTCATGTTGAGCTTGTACCCCAAATTCCCTAAGAATCCTCATTACCTCTGGCATTCCTCCCACCGGGTCCGCCACATACAGCAGCAGGTCGTCCGCATAAAGCAACACCCTATGTGGCACACAATCCTCAATCCTCGTGGCTAAGACCTTCGCCAGCACCTTTGGCTTTGAAAGCAGACCAAGGCAGGCCAGCGGCACGGTTCAATTCCCGTAACAGCCTCCCCGAACAGGCGCCGGAATGTGGCGACTAGGGGCTTTTCACAGTAACTTCATTTGAAGCCTACTTGTGACAATAAGCGATTTTCATTTCATTTTTCATTTCACATTTAGCAAGGAAATCGGTCTGTAAGACCCACACTGCAGGGGATCCTTGTCCTGCTTCAGGATCAAGGAGATCAGTGGCCAGGACATCGTCGGGGGCAAGGCCCCCCCCCCCTCCCTTGCCTCATTGAAGGTCCTAACTAACAGCGGGCCCAACAGGTCCATATTTTTTTATAGAATTCGACCGGGAAACCATCCGGCCCCGGTGCCTTCCCTGCTTGCATGCTTCCTATCCCTTTGGTCAGCTCCTCCAGCCCAATCGAGGCCCCCAATCCCACCACCAGTCCCTCTTCCACCTTTAGAAACCTCAATTGGTCCAGGAAGCGGCCCATCCCTCCCTCCTCCCGCGGGGGCTCGGATCGGTACAATTCCTCGTAGAAGTCCCTGAAGACCCCATTGATGCCAGCTCCACTCTGCACCACACTCCCTCCCCTGTCCTTAACTCCCCCGATCTCCCTAGCTGCGTCCCGCTTCCGAAGCTGATGCGCCAGCATCCGGCTTGCCTCTTCCCCATACTCGTAAATGGCCCCCTGGGCCTTCCTCCACTGCACCTCCGCCTTCCTGGTTGTCACCAGGTCGAATCCGGCCTGGAGGCTATGCCTCTTCCTCAACAATCCTTCCTCGGGCTCCTCCGCATACCTCCTGTCTACGCTCTCCCGCTCCCCCCGCTCCTTGTGGGCCCTAATGGAGATCAGCTCTCCCCTCACCACCGCCTTCAGTGCCTCCCATACCATCCCCACACGGACCTCCCCGTTGTCGTTGGTCTCCAGTTACCTCTCTATACTTTCTCGGACCCGCTCGCTCACCTCCTCGTCCGCCAACAGCCCCACCTCCAAGCGCCACAGCGGGCGCTGGTCCCTCTCCTCCCCATCTCCAAGTCCACCTAATGCGGGGCGTGGTCCGAAATGGCTATCGCCGAATACTCAGTATCCTCTACTCTCGCTATCAATGCCCTACTCAAGATGAAAAAGTCGATTCGGGAATAAGCCTTATGGACATGTGAAAAGAATGAAAATTCCCGAGCCCCCGGCCTTGCAAATCTCCAAGGGTCCACCCCTCCCATCTGGTCCATAAACCCCCTCAGCACTCTAGCCGCCGCCGGCTTCCTACCCGTCCTAGACCTGGAGCGATCCAGTGCCGGGTCCGGCACCGTGTTAAAGTCTCCCCCCATTATCAGGCCCCCCATTATCAGGCCCCCCACTTCCAAGTCTGGGATCCGACCCAACAAAAGCCGCATAAAACCCGCATCGTCCCAGTTCGGGGGATACACATTGACCAGTACCACCCTCTCTCTCTGCAACTTGCCACTTACCATTATGTACCTGCCGGCATTATCTGCCACAATGCTCACCGCCTCAAACGACACCTTCTTTCCCACCAAGATTGCCACCCCTCGATTTTTGGCTTCCAGCCCCCAGTGAAACACCTGACCTACCCACCCTTTCCTCAATCTTACCTGGTCTGCCACCTTCAGGTGTGTCTTCTGAAGCATAACCACATCCGCCTTGAGCCCCTTCATGTGTGCGAACACGCGGGCCCGCTTAACTGGCCCATTCAGTCCCCTTACATTCCAGGTTATCAGCCGGATCAGGGGGGTACCCTCCCCCAGGGAGGGGGGAAACTAGCCATGACCCCTCCTCAGCCAGCCATGCGCCCGCACCCCACACCCGGCCCGTTCCCCACAGCGGCATACCCCCGTCTCGACCCTGCCCACTCGCTCCAGCTCCTCCTTGACCATAGCAGCAACTCGATCCCCCCCCCCGGGCTAGGACCCATCCTAGCTGATTTATTCCCCCCATTGCTCTTCCGCAAGTCAGCTGGCTCCTGCTGAACCCGGCCACTCCTGCCTCTCCTTCGACTCCTCCCATTGTGTGGGACACCCTCCTCTCCTGTCCCCATCCATAGGTTCTGCCCCTCCCCCTTCTGTTCTAAGCGGGGGAAACAACCCTCACTTCTCCGCCCCGGCTCCGCCCCCTCCAGTCTTCAGCGCGGGAAGAAGCCCGCGCTTTCCACCTACCAGGCCCCACCACCTCTAACACAGCTACTTTTACAGGCCCGGTCCCCTCACCCCTGACTCGGGCCTCCCCCTGCCCGCGGGGCCCCATCTCACCTCCAAGAGCCCCCCCCCCCCCCCCCCCGACTAACCCAACCAAAACAGTGCCCAACCCGCCCCAGCCACCCTCACCGACCCAAAAGAGAAAAAACACAAAGAAAAAGAAACCCGGAGCAATACAAAGATCCCCCCCCCCCCCCCCCCCCCACCCCCCAAAACAAAAATAAATATAGCATATCAACCACAGTCCCCAATCGCCCGTCCCGACCTTCAATCTGTGTCCAACTTCTCGGCCTGAGCAAAGGCCCACGCCTCCTCCGGAGACTCAAAATAATGGTGCTGGTCCTTGTAGGTAGCCCACAGTCGCGCCGGCTGCAACATGCCAAACTTCACCCCCTTCCTGTGCAGCACCGCCTTTGCTCGATTGTACCCGGCCCCCCTCTTCGCCACCTCCGCACTCCAGTCTTGATATATCCGAACCTCCGCGTTCTCTCACCTGCTGCTCCTCTCCTTCTTGGCCCACCTGAGCACACACTCCCGATCGACGAACCGATGGAACCTCACCAGCACCGCCCGCGGAGGCTCGTTAGCCTTGGGCCTCCTCGCCAACACTCTATGGGCCCCCTCCAGCTCCAGGGGCTCCTGGAAGGACCCCGCTCCCATCAGCGAGTTCAATATGGTGACCACATAGGCCCCCACGTCCGGTCCCTCCGGGAGGCCCAGAATCCACAGATTCTTCCGCTTCGACCGATTCTCCATCTCCTCGAACCGCTCCTGCCATTTCTTGTGGAGCGCCTCGTGTGCCTCCACCTTTACCGCCAGGCCTAAGATCTCGTCCTCATTGTCAGAGATCATTTGTCGAGCCTCGCGGATCGCCACTCCCTGGGCCGTCTGTGCCTCCAGCAGCTTATCAATAGAAGCCTTCATCGGCTCTAGCAGGTCCGTTTTAATCTCTCTGAAGCAGTGCTGGATACCCTCCTGCTGCTCTTCCGCCCACTGCATCCATGCTGCTTGGTCTCCGCCCGCCGCCATTTTGTCTTTCTTCCCTCGCACCTTCTTCGGGTCCACCACCACCTTTTATGTCGCCCCGCTCCTAGTTGAAGCCATATACTGATGGCGAGCTGTTGTAGACTCCTTCCCACACCGGGAAACGTCGAAAAAGTGCCGTTGGCCCTGAAAAGAGCCCAAAAGTCTGTTTTTGCGGGTGCCGCCGTATGTGCGACTTAGCTCCGCATAGTCGCAACCGGAAGTCTGAGTCACAAAGTTAATGTGCAGGTACAGCACGTAATCAAGAAGGCCAATGGGATGCTATCCTTTATTACGAGAGGAATTGAACTGAAAAGTAAGGATGTTATATTTAAGTTATACATGCATTGGTGAGACCACATCTCCGTGTGTGCAGTTTAGGCCTCCTTATTCAAGGATGTAATTGCATTGGAGGATGTTCAGACGAGATCTACTAGATTGATACCTGAATGAGCGAGTTGTCTGATGAGGAAAAATTGGACAAACTGACGTTGTTTCCATCAGAGTTTAGAAGAGTGAGGAGTGACTTGATTAAAGATCCTGAATGGTCTGAATAAGATGGACGTAGAAAAGATGTTTCCTCTTGAGGGCTAGTCCAGAACTAGGGGTGCACAGTTTCAAAATTAGGGGTCGCTCTTTCAGGACCGACATAAGAAATTGTTTGTCTGAGGGTGGTGTAACTCTGGAACTCTCTGCCTCAGAGGGGAGGGAGGTATTTGAATATGTTTAAGGTGGAGGTGGATAGATTCTCGTTCGGCAAGGGAACTAAAGGTTATTGGGATTGGATGAGAATGTGGAATTTGAAACACAAACCAATCAGCCATGATCTTTGTGAATGGGATAGCAGGCTCGATGTGCCAAATAGTCTACTGCTCCCATTTCATATGTCCGTATGAGTGCCACTATGGATACAACACCACTATTAATGGCAGAGCAAGTTTGAAAATTGCTCAAAGGGACCTCCTGGGTTTTATAACTTTTTGCATAGTTTTAATATTTCAAACACTTGAACACTCTTGGCTGAGGTGTAATTTCATGCGTGGGAATATGCAGAGCGTTATCTGAAGTGTTGAAGTACAACTCTCAGCTTCAACACAAGAGGGTTGCTGCTAGCTGTGAAATACGCTCTGTAGCTTCCAGCGTCTAAGTGCACAAAGCTGAAGTATCAAGGTGCTTTGAGTACACTTTACAGGAGAGCTAGGGCGAAAAATTCACTCTGAAGGAAGTTATACGAAGAGAGAAAATAGTTATAATTTTGTTGGAATATCAATGCCTGTTTAGCAAGATAATATTTTGCCAATTTGAAAATAGAGCTTCCAGTATTACTTTCAGTGAATCACAAAGAAGTGCATTTTGTTTTTTGTGGCAGTCACTTTGTGTCAACGTCTGTGTTCTATGTACTACTTACAACTGTCATTAGTGTGTTTTATTTCCCATGAATTGTAGTGGCATTCCAAAAACTAATGCTTGATGGTTTGAGCATGGGCTTTAATTTGATCTGCTGGGTTGATGTGTCCCTGACACAGTAGATTTTTGTCTCCATAGAGTTTTTTTGGCATTCTCTGAATGTATTGATTAAATTAAAGCCTTATTACTGATTTCAACTTCGACCAACCATGAGATAGTTATTAAGAATTCTTTATTGATTCTCATTGATCACAACCGTGAACAGCAGTGCTGTGACAGAAATGCCGGAAATCCTACTTGCTATCTTTTTATTATTACTCCCTATTCCAAGGATCTGAATCCAATTCTGATGTCCTTACCAGATCAGTAAACTCAGTACAGGGATCAAAACTTTAATTTTCCTGGACTGTGTAACTCAGTATTACTGTAGACATGCAACTTCCCAATTGACCTATCAAATTAACTCTTATAGTCTGTATCTTAAAATTTTCTGATTTCTAAAAATTTCTGTGCGGAGTCTGCACGTTCTCATTGGTCTGCGTGGGTTTCCTCCGGGTGCTCCGGTTTCCTCCCACAAGTCTCGAGAAACGTGCTGTTAGGTAATTTGGGCATTCTGAATTCTCCCTCTGTGTACCCGAACAGGTGCCGGAGTGTGGTGACTTAAGAGCTTTATTGTAACTTCATTGCAGTGTTACTGTAAGCCGACTTGTGACAATAAAGATTATATTATTTTATAAATTTTCAGCGTATCAAATTGAGGCGAAGAGCACAAGAACTTTCTGCTTTTTATTCACCAGACAAAGGCATTTCGTTTTGCAAATTGCGATGGATTGTGGACGATTATTCTGAAGTTTCAATGCCTTGGGAGAATTGCCTATGTTGTTTGGCAATTAAATATTGGTGGGATGAGTTGTCAATCAAGATCATGTGCTATTTCCGTGGCTACCAATGGCACTGAGCAAATTTGTGCTGTTATCGCAACTCTATTCAGCATACTGATTACTGGTACTGGTCAGCATCTGTGTTAACTGACCGGGAAGCGGGGACGGCATCAAACTTCACCGTCAGAGTGCGAGGGCAATGCAGAGAACTGTGCAACTTGCTGATTGCATGCTATCCTCTTCCCCCACCTCCCCATCCCTCTCCAAGCTACTCAGCAGCTGTGCAATGGCAGCATAGTGATCTGACCTTACAAACAACTTAAAGAAGACCAAACTCATGGTACACCTGGTCATCCAGTCACCATCCTGTACTGTGGTCAGTAACATACCATCTACAGTCAAGGAGAAATTCTGCTGCTTGCATCGCATTCTCTTTCCCTGTCTTTGACAAACTCGAGCAAAAATGAAAAGTCGTTTTCAGTTAACCTGTTCTCACCACGGATTTCAATGATGGATTGGTTACTGTTGACTTTGCTTAACCATCGCTCAGGTCATTGCACATGAAGGAAAAATTCCTGGAATCTTTTCCTGTAACTGCTCACCCTCATTTAGGCTTTCCCTAATAATAGGAGAAGCTGTTACCTTCCCTCTGGCTAAAACATTTCCCAGGAGTAAATTAACTCCATCCACAGGTAACTTCTGAACAACCCCTTCCGTTACTGTCCCAGACATTAGGTCACAATGCAAATGCACCCAGTACAAAGGGAGGGGGAGGCTCCCCTCAAATACCACTCACTAAAGCTTTTAATGCACTCTGGTGGAAAAGTTATGCCTCTCCCCAGCAAAAAGTGTTCGAGTGGCTCCTGTATATCTCAATATAATTCATAGAATTTTTTTCATAGAATCTACAGTGCAGAAGGAGGCCACTTGGCCCATCGAGTCTGCACCGGCTCCTGGAAAGAGCACCCTACCCAAGGCCAACACCTCCACCCTATCCCCATAACCCAGTAACCCCACCCAACACTAAGGGCAATTTTGGACACTAAGGGCAATTTATCATGGCCAATCCACCTAACCTGCACGTCTTTGGACTGTGGGATGAAAACGGGGCACCCGGAGGAAACTCACGCACACACTGGGAGGATGTGCAGACTCCGCACAGACAGTGACCCAAGCCGGAATCGAACCTAGGACCCTGGAGCTGTGAAGCAATTGTGCTATCCACAATGCTACCATGCTGCCGCACGGTATAATATAGGTTTATCTGTCTCGTATGAGGGATATGGGGTTACGTTTTGTCTTGATTAAAAATTCTTTATCACTCTCATGCACGTTATTCATCTCTCCTGAACTCCCAGCAGTGTTCACACTCGCTTTCACAGCTGTAATTAACATTTCAACTTGATCCATTGCATTTTCAGTTAGGGCTCCTTCTCCTGAATGGCCTCGGCATATGCCATAAATTCCATGGATTTCTAGTGTAACTTACCGCAATCTGCATAAATGTGCCCCGCCTTGTCACAATGGAAACATTTAGACATTTGATTATCACTTCCACCCTCAGCATCTTCCTTTCCAACCTGAGGAGCAATTCCCAGGGCATTGCCAGCTGTCCAATCCCTCCCCATGCTACTTGCCTTCCTTTTGTCTTCCCATCTACCCTTCTCTAGTTTGTGGGAATGCTGGAAAAAGGTTTGGATTCATGCATCAGCTCATAACTGTCCATTATTCACCTAGCAATTGCAACCCTCTGGTCTTCAACATGGGTTGTAACTACCGAAGGAGAGTTATTTCCCCAAGGGCTTTATACGTATCTATCTTTTTTGTCTGTTTGCAATACTCACAGTTACTTCGCTTTTACCCCCTCAAATTCAATATAGATCAGCCCAGGCTGTTTCCTTACATTTTAAAATTTCTGCCTGTATGTCTCAGGAAGCAACTCATGCGTACTCAGAATAGCCTTTTTTACTTCATCGTAATCCAGAGCAACCTCTTCTGAAAGTGATGCAAAAACCCCATGAGCTGTATCCACAAACCTATTCTGCAGGAGCAGTTTTCTTTTGGCAACTTCATTAGCTTCACTACCTTTTCAAATTAAATAAAGATTGTCTCTCTATCCCTTTTCTCAAACTTTGGAAAGGCTTGTACAAATTTAAACATCTCCCACTGGGCTTTGGGTGGAGGTGTTTTTTTCTTTTGCCATCAGTACCTCCCTCAGCATCTGAGACTTAAAAAAAATCCCAGCCTTTGAAGCTGGTATTCCTTTCTTGTTCCTTCTCTCTCATCTTTGTACCTCTTCCTTTATCCTTCTTTTTCTTTTGCTTTCCGACTTGTCTCTCTGGAGGTCAAGTTTCCGCATATCTAATTCTCTCCTTTTTTTTCTCTTTGATGTTTTCACATCTGTCTCTCTTTCTTTTTCTTTTCCTTTTGCAAGTTTTTTCAGCTCCTTTTCTTTTTCAAGTTTAAGTTTCTCCATTTCTTTTTTGTGTTCCGGTTGCTTCATTTGCAACTGAATCTTAGCTGTCTCAATTGACTCACCCCATGGAGAATGAGGTCTCTCTTGTATGCCTTCCCATTTCAAATGCTGTCTCAACTAAGTATGCTTTTCTTGCCCCTATAGTTAATTCTAACTGCAAATTACGTGCCAATTCGTCGCAGAGAAGGTGCAGGATGTTCATACTTGCACTGTGGACAATGGCAAGAGCATAAGTGCTGACTCTTCAATGCCCTGTGCCCGACCCACGTCGGGAGGTCGGTCAAAGACCCCCTCCCCACAAACGTCTCGAACACATTTGGCACATACTCCTTGGCCTGGGTTCCTTCAATCCCTTCAGGCAGCCCCACAATCTGGAGATTCTGCCTCCTGACCGATTCTCCAGGTCCTCCATCATCACCCGCTGCTGGCCCTCCGCCAGGAGCACCATCTCTGCCTCTGACGAGGCCAACCGGTCCTCATGATCCACCACTGACTCCTCCACTTTCTGGAGCACCAAACTCTGCGCCTCCAGCCTTTGCTCCACACTTTCAATAATGCCCTGATTGGCTCCACCACCTTAGCCAGGTCGTCCGAGGCCTCCTGTCTCTGCTGCTGGAACTTGGCGTTTAGAAACTCCACCAATTGTTCAATCGGCCACTGGGCAGGTAACGACACCCCAGAGCTGCCCCTTGATTGTTGCACTCCTTGTTGATGAACCATAAACTGGTCCGACCGGACGAGAATTTCTATCTCTCTCTGATCATGCACTTTGCACCACCAAACACCCCCTCATTGGGTGAAAAGAACCAGACTATTCCACCTCGAGCAGGAGCCGCCAAATGTCCGACCACTCAATCCATGGCTGCTACCGGAAGCGTTCCAGGATTTCCTAAGATATCACTGAACCTCACAGATGCAATTGAGCCTGCAAGAATCTGAGAGAGAATGAGAGCAGGTGATAGAAGCAACTAGTCTTGCACCTGGAGCAGAGAAAATTCTAAGTCCTGTGGTTCACAATGCAGAGTGTGGGTGAAAGATCATGCTCAGTGTGGAAAGACCGAGTTTGGAAGGATTTAAATGAGGCTGGAAAATTCCCCTAGCTTGGGCTTGAACAAAGGAATCTCCAAATTAACCCTCACCGTGAGGGCTCAAAGTTCTGTGATTAGAATTTACCTGGCTGGAAAAGGGAAAAGACAGCAGCCCATTAAAAGCGAAGAATAGCTGTAAATGGTTCTGAGAGAATCAAGTGTCCACTTAAGGGACAGCATAACGTATGACCGTAGCGTGGGATTGTAGGTTTCATTAAAGTGATGAGAGGGCTTTTTTCTGTAGTTTAGAGCCTAAATTGCTTACTAAATGGTGATTAGTCAATGTTGCTTTTCATTTGTTTCAATAAAAGTCTTTACTTGTAATCCTGTCATGCAATCCTTTCAGTAAAACACTTGAAATTCAAATATCTTTAAAAGTTATTGGCCTCCATGGAGATTATAACTTTGTGTGAATGTCTCGCACCAATATATGTATAGCTTTGTGCATGCACAGTCCAAATGCGTCCGCAGTACGCAGTCTGTAAATACAACCTTGTGTGCAAAAACATGCATGCAACTGTTTCACTGTCTTGCTGTCCATACACAAGTGAGGACACAAAATCTTAACAGAGAGGACTTTCTGTTACTGACAGTAGGCCTGTGAAATACCGATAGGCCTTTTAATTGTGATGTAATTCCTGTGCTCAGGTTTTTACTGTATTTGACTATTCCCTCTGATGGAAATTTCCTTCCAGCTGCGTTGAATGAATTGTCTGTCATCTTAGCTGTCTGTGGGATTAGAGCCAGCATCCTTTTAACACATCATCATTATCTCATCTTTTCCTCCTCGCTCGGTGGCAAATACAGCAGAGACTACATGATAAAAGAGCTTTGTTTTGCTTTTTCATCTGAAAACTAATGACCTTTTTTCCCCTTAAAGATTTTGACATTAAAAATTATTCTGAAATCTGTGTTGCCTTTCTAATTGCAACTCTTTTGCAATATATTAAATATTATGCCTCGCTGTTTCCTGTGTAACAATGCATTGTGGCGTACTGTAGTAAATGCTGTCTATGCATCATGGCTGACAGGCGAGAGCTCCACTGTCCGGGCTGTGTGATGATTTAGTTACTCTGTCAAAGATATGCTGAATGAGAGAGGCTGCAGAGGTGGTCTCTTCAGAAGGCTCATTAACTCCTTGCTCAATACTACCGGAGCCTGATCCCTCTTGTCATATAAAACACGAGCAGATATTAGCTGATGACCCAGTGTTGGCACTGTATGAAGAATGATAAAAAGGCTAAGTTAGGTGCTTTTAGCCCCAAGCAACAATTGAAGGTGGCTGTTCAAGGATGGGGAAAGCTCGCAATATAAGATTGGTGACTAACTGTTTAATATGGTATAAAAGTGTGACATTCAGAGGCTTCTTCAAGAAAAGCTGCAACATAATTCTCAAAGTTTACTGTGGTTAACAGATAGAAACCGGTATTAAAATATGGCAGGCATAGTTATGTTAGATTAAACCATTTTCTCATTATTTACGAACATACAAATTAGGAACAGGAATAGGCCATTCAACACATTGAGCCTGCTCCACCAATTGATAAAATCATGGCTGGTCTGATTCGGCTCTACTCTGCTGTCTACTCCCTGTAATCTTTACCTTGTTAATTAAGAATCTGTCTAACTTGAATTTAAAAGTATTTCAATGACCCTGCCTCCACTATTCTCTGGGGAAGAGAATTCCACAGACTAATAACTCTTGAGAAAAGAAATTCCTCCTAATCTCTGTTTTAAATGGGAGATCCCTTATTTTTAAACTGTGCTCCCTAGTTCCAGTCTCTTCCAAGAGTGGAAGCAATCTCTCAACATCCATCCTCTCCAGTCCCCTCAAGATCTTTTTTATGTGTAAGATCCCAAACGAGAACAACTATTTTTTCAGATTGTAAAACTGTTGAGGAAATGTTACTGCACCCCAAGAGCGCTAACACTGATCAATATGTTTCTTTTATTTTAAAAACAAACTTTAATTTAATCTCCGAATTAACCACATTAACAACAAATAAATAGTTTACAGTTAACAATTACAACGGTTCTTAAGTAAAAGAAGAAACCTTAACTTACTTCCTATACCTACCACATATTCCATTGAAGTGAACCAATATATATTAAATAACACTCATGAGTAACAGTCAAGGTTTTATTTGCTATTCTCTATGCAGAATCTTCGGTGAAATTCAAGAGCATTTACTGACTCTTTAGACAGACCTGACTGCTCCCACTAACTACATCATATGTACCCAAAGCATTAGACATTCTTTTGTCTCTTATATTATGTTGCTTCGGCAGGCCAAACACACTACCCCTCAATTATCTATACCCAGGGGCCCTTCAAACAATATTCCATTAGCTAGCTTGCTATTAACAAGCAAATGGTTTGCAAGTTCTATTAGCAGAACACTTCACCTGCAAGTCAATGCTTATCTCACTTTTATGACACCTTAATCACAACTCTAGCAGTCATACTGGCTCTCTGCATCTTAACCCAGGTTTTAATAACATTACTGCAAAAAATATAAAATATGACCATTTCTTGCATTCAACACATGTTTCAGTAAAATCACCTCATTCTTCTCAATGCTAATGGATACAGACTCAACCTGCCTCACCTTTCTTCACAAGATAATCCCTACATCCGAGACACCGGTTCAGTTAACCTTCTCTAAACTGCTACTAATGCAATTATATTCTATAAGTAAGGAAGCCAAAACTATACAGACTGCTCCAGATTTGGTTTCATCAATGCCCTGTACAATTGCAACAAACCTCCCTACTTTTATACTTGATTCTTCCTTTCAATAAATGGCAACATTCCATTTGCCTTCCTAATCATTTGCTGTACCTGCCTACCAACCTTTTGTGATTCATGTGCCAGGATGCCTAGATCCCTCTAGCGCAGAGTTCTGCAATCTCTCTCCATTTAACTCATGTATTGCTCTTCACGTCTCTTCCTGCCAAGTATACAAGTTCACATTTTCCCTCATTATTCTCCATCTGTCAAATTTTTTTCCCACTCACTTGACTGATCTGTGTCCCTTTTTGAGATTCCTAATGACTTCATAATCTACTATTCTACCCATCTTCACATCATCAGCAAATTTAGCAGCTGTACATTCCAGCGCTTCATCCAAACCATTGGTCTAGATTGTAAATAGGTACGACCTCAGCAGTGATCCCTGTGGCATTTCTGTCATTGCAGCTTGCCAAACTGAAAATGACCCGGTTAGCCTTTGTCTCAATACTCTCTGCATGCTAATGTGTTACCCCCTACACCATGAACTCTTATTTTCTATAGTACCCTTTGATATTGTACCTTCTAAAATGCCTTTTGGAAACCCAAGAACACCACATCTGCAGGTTCCCCTTTACTAACATTGCTTGTCCCTTCCCCAAAGAATTCCAATAAATTAGTCAAAACTATTTTCCTTTCATAAAACTATGTTGACAGTTACTTAAAGCATTTGAAGCGACAGACGAAACCATACAATGTCTATTGAGAGAAGCCCAAAATCAGTAAGCTAAATGGGAATATTTTGGATGATTTTTCTGGCTGCTTAAATTTATGGGCAGCACGGTAGCATTGTGGATAGCACAATTGCTTCACAGCTCCAGGGTCCCAGGTTCGATTCCGGCTTGGGTCACTGTCTGTGCGGAGTCTGCACATCCTCCCCGTGTGTGCGTGGGTTTCCTCCGGGTGCTCCGGTTTCCTCCCACAGTCCAAAGATGTGCAGGTTAGGTGGATTGGCCATGATAAATTGCCCTTAGTGTCCAAAATTGCCCTTAGTGTTGGGTGGGGTTGCTGGGTTCTGGGGATCGGGTGGAGGTATTGACCTTGGGTAGGGTGCTCTTTCCAAGAGCCGGTGCAGACTCGATGGGCCGAATGGCCTCCTTCTGCACTGTAAATTCTATGATAAACAAAATGCTCTTCCAATTGCATGGCCATTTTGCAGGTTACTGCATGAAATTCCATAATATGCTTTTCATTAATGCTGTGGCAATTTTTTTTAGTGTGGCAAGCACTAGTTGGACTCCAAATAACTAATTAACTATAATTAGCTTTTGCAAAACAGAAGAAGTAATACTATTAGCTGCAAACTATCGAGTGACAGATCAACAATTGCACATTTCCATGTTAAGTGTACAGATTTCCAATCCCCATCCCTATTTCTTATTATTGCAAATATATTTTTAAGCATTCAAAGCAATAAAATCCAATTAAAGTGAACCTGAAATGGTGTTTCATTATTAGTTTTATGTAATTCCTACTTCACTTAATGTGCTATGAGCTGCAGGCAGCCCAAAGTAGAATTTTGGCAATTAAAATGAGGCTGAAGGCCAAGTGGTGAAGAATTATCAGGTCCTGTCTAATGGAACATTAGCCTTCTTATTATGTACTTGAAATACATTTTTGTAGACATTAAGAAGGGAAATATAAGATTAAAAAACAGCAATGGCCTTGAAATTATGGAGTAGGATGTAAGGACACAAATGCTGCATTTGTTCATCCAAAATTCCATTCTCTGTTTTATTAGAGTCAATGCTGTGACTGAGATAGGAGCGGTCCATTTAAATTAAGTGAGTTAAGTATTTGCATGTTAATATCCAAGCGTATATCTTCAGGGTTTATGATTTTAAAAGGATATTACGTGGTCATTTGAACTTATAGAAACTAATATATTTGACGCCTTTTCACAACCATTGAATCGCATAGAATCCCTAGAGCACAGAAGGAGGCCATTCGACCCATTGAGTCTACGACCCTCTGAAAGCATCCCAGTTAGGTCCCCACACGCTCCCAAATCTCTGAAATCCCACCTAACCTGCACATCTTTGGATTTGGGAGGAAACTGGGGCACCCGGAGGAAACCCAGGCAGACACTGGGAGAACATGCAAACTCCCCACAGACAGTCACCCGAGGCCGGAATTAAATCTGGGCCCCTGGCACTGTAAGGCAGCAGTGCTGACCACTGCCACTGTGCCACCTACATAGCTACAACGTAACGTGTTAGAGGCATCCTTTGCAATTAGGGATACCTCAATTTAAAAATAAAAACTTTAAGCTTATTTGTGGTTTTTGTTTAGATGGAATGGTGGGGAGATAGACTTTAGGAAAACTATTTCTGGCAAACTTGTAATTGCCAACCCATTTTTAAAATGCTGGCTGCCTTTCAACAAAACCGAAGGAGATCTTTGAACTGATGAGTTGTTTATAGTCGGTTCAAAATTAGCAGCTGTTGTAGTTTGTGTGTTAGTTAGCTACCTGGATTAGATTTTAAGGGATCAGGCTACCTCAAAACACACCTTGAATAGACTGGAGATGTTCCAGCCTGGCAGCATCTGTGGAGAAAGAATCAACGTTTTGAGTCGGTGAGATTTTGTCAGAATACTGAACTCATCAACCTGAAAAGTTAACTCTTGGTTTCTTTCTCCACATTGAATTGAGGATAACACAAAGCAATGAGGCACAATTTTTTCAAGATTTCCAATAAGTTCACAGTGGTCACATCACTCCCAGCAAGAGGAATGTCATCATGTGGAAATGATAGAAAAAGTGATGTAAAATATGGATATTACATTCTACACTTTGAACACGCTAGTGACAATCTCGTAGCTTCTTTAGATTATTATTTTTGAAGTATTTTCACCTAGACTGTTCCATGTTTGAGATCATAATTTGGGAGATTAGTGTTCACCTTAATCGAAGCAGCAGTGTTGAGTTAAGAGTCGGCATAAAATTCTGAATTTTTATTTGAAATGTATTTTTGAATGAGCCTCCCCTTTGATGGTACGATCTGTTTCTTCAGTCTTTTGGAAGTGATCAGTGTTGAGATCTGTGAACAGCTGCAAGAGTTCAAAACAGTACTGGAACCTAGAAATTAAGAGACCTTTTAGAATTCTCTTTGACAATTTGGGAAGAAAGATGAAATGTAATAAAATAATTCAACAGAATGTCATGTGTTTGTGATTATGAATTTATAATAATAATGTTTATTGTCACAAGTAAGCTGATTAATACCACTATGAGGTTACTGTGAAAATACCCTAGTCGCCACACTCCAGCGCCTGTTAGGATACACTGAGGGAGAATTCAGAATGTCCAATTCACCTAACAGCACGTCTTTCGGGACTTGTGGGAGGAAACTGGAGCACCCGGAGGAAACCCACGCAGACACGGAGAATGTGCAGACTCCGCACCGACAGTGACCCAAGCCGGGAATCGAACCTGGGACCCTGGCGCTGTGAAGCAGCAGAGCTACCAATGTGTTACCGTGCTAATAAACATTTATTGATTTCTTTCAATTGCAAAGCAATGTTCTATCTGAAGTCCTTATAGCCCTGGGCCACAAAGTCAGGATCCAAAGATACACACAGTATTTGCAGTTTGGGCCTTGGTGTTTTATTCCTGTTTGAAGAATCATTCTGATGGGAAAATATTGACTATGATTTTTGTACCATTTTTATGAAAATCCCAGCCATATGTAACATCTCATCAAAGCATTGACCATCTGATTTGGTAACTTGTGATAATAGTCCATTGACTCTTCCATCTGGTGCTACCCCTATTACAGATGCTTCATTAACTGCTCTCTCATCGGGCTTGCCACCTTCAATAATTTATGCATATATACACCCCTTTAGTATTGTACCCTTTATGTTATCTCTCAATTCTTGTACGTCCAAATTAATCACTTCATACTTCTCCATATTTGATTGCATCAGCCAATTGTCTGCCTGTCCCACTAACCTGTGTTCTTTTGAAGGACGCTATCATCCTCGCGGTTCACTATGGGGGAATTCTCACAAGTCCCCACTGGCGGGTTTGATGAGCATGGTGGGGGGGGGGGGGGAAGAGAAAATGGCAGCATGCTCAGAAATCGGTTTCACGGCAGTGTGAATTTACAGCAGGATCTTTCGCTGGTGCCAGCCATGGCAGGTCCGAAAACCTGCCTGAGGTCGGTGCGAACCTCATTTTCATCACGTTAATGGGATGCACAGTCGTGGGCCGGGGGCGCATCTGCAGGTGGACCTTCCAGATTCCGTGACCTGGAAGGGGTCCATCTTCCAACCTCATGCTCCTGGAGATCTAGCTTCATGTTCTAGGCCACCTTCTTTCTTCAACAGGGACAGTGATGTTGGGTGCCTTTACAATATGACAGACTGACACAACAGCAGACTATGCATCTTCCAGGCCTTTCCCGACAAGGAGTACAGTGTAACTCACCTGACTGCATAGTCAATGAGCTCGGGGCTGAAGGATTTGGTGTGTTTTCCTGACGGCCGCCGCAGCGGGAAAAACAGGCACCTGAACTCAAAATGGGAGAATTCCGCTCAAAGCTTCCAATTTTCATACCCCCTGCAGTTGTGGAGGTTTGGCGAATTAATTCCACTCATAAAAATGTTTTTTAATGACACTGGGACTTACCACTAGCCTTCACTGCAAGTCCTCCAGATTTTAGGAAATTACAGAATTCAGTAAGTTTCTCGGTAAGTTCTTGACAAAGAATATTTCAGTTTGAGAACAGCTGAAGAAATTTGCACAGTAAACCATTCTGGAGAACAGCTTTTATTTACCTATATACCCAACATTGTACATTAAGCTGTATCTACAGCGGAGGATGTGCACACTCGTTGCATGATCACTTATGGCTTACTAGTTAGCACTCATTGCTGGGTCAGAAGGTCCCACTCTAGAGACTTCAGCAGAAAAATCTAGGCTGAGATTGCAATTGCAGCCTTGGGGGAGCACTGTATTGTCAGAGGTGCTGTCGGTTGTGGGAGACGCGAGACCCCAGCTGCTCCCTCAGGTGGGTGTAAAAGAAGAAAAAGCATGGTAGTTATTCCTGTGTTGTGGCCAATAATTAACACACAATTAACATCATTAAAACCTCCCCAGATTATCTGGTCGTTACTGCTTTGCAGTTTGGAACATTCCTACATTACAACAGTGAGTACTGTTATGATCCCTTGGGGCTAAGGACTGTGCTCCATTCGATTTCCCTCCCTACACTGCTGAGTATGAATTCTCCTGGGAATTGCGAGCAGAATTTCCCCTCGGGGAAACTGCTCTGTATAAAAACACTGACCCGGGAGGTCAGGGAGGGTAGGGTGGCCCTTCGGGGAAAGGAGTAGTAGTTTTTGTGGTTGTGTGTATACCGTAATGACCCAGTTGTTAATTTCTATCCTCCCGTGTGTTCCTGTCGTCTCTCCCATTGTGGGTACTCCAACTACATTTCAGGACTACATTATTTCATTGGCTGCACAGTACTTTGGGGCATCCTGAGGCGATGGCGGGTACTGTACATAAAACCGACAGTAAGACTGTGCAGAGATTAAATCTGCGGGGACAAAGTAAGTAATTTCCTGAAATAATACTTGCCAGCATTTGGCGAGATGGTCATTGGGAACTGGCAGCAGTTCTTCAGGAAGTGGATTGAACAGCTACTTTTTGGGATTGGATGGTGTTCATAATTAGGCTGCTGTTTGGAAAGCATCTAATTTATTAATCTTTAATATATGATATTTACATTTTGCAATCACTTTCCTGGAATAGAATTGCATATGTGCAAGCATTACTAAATATGAAGATATCCTTGATATAAATCCAGTTGCAAGAAATAGAACATTTAATTTATTACCTTAAGGCTGGAAAGCAGCTTTAACTGCATTCTATAATTGTTTATCCATTTTTTATTTTGAAGATTCTATATAATGCATTTGCAATGAATATAACTCAACACAATGTATTAACTGGTTGTTTTGTGCATAGAGAATATGAAATTTATTAAGTGGTGATGAGAAATAATTTGTTACTTTGTTATCGGCATCAGTATTAGTCATAACTATGGCAACTCTTAAATAAGATCTGTCAGTTAATATTCTGGGTTGTCAGCAGAAACAAAACAAGCTGAAAATGCTGAACAACTGACTCACAAAAAGCTACAATTCACCCCACAACTTTCTTTTGTCGCAAAACTTTCATCGAGCTTAAATCATTGCTGCCTCTACAACAGAGCCCTGCACTTTCCCATGGAGCAGGGAGGTGTTGGCAGCTCTCGCAGCAGGCTTAAAAGTGTATAAATCTCCAGGCCCTGATGTGAAACAAGGGAGGCTATTGCAGGGCCTCTGGTACTAATTTTCAAATCCTGTCTGGCCACACTAGAGGTGCCAGAGGACTGGAGGACAGTACCGTTATTCAGGAAGAAAAATAGGGGCTGGTTTAGCACAGTGGGCTAAACAACTGGCTTGTAATGCAGAACAAGGCCAGCAACACGGGTTCAATTCCCGTACCAGCCTCCCCGAAGCAGGACTCCCAGAAGGCCAGAAACTTAGCAAAGTTGATCTCTCCCAAGCCTATCTGCAAGTAAAGCTGAAGTCTTTGCTTTGTAACAAGCAAGCTTGGTTCTGGACGAAAGGTTGTGATGATGCTTACTCGTTCAGAATTTACTCGTTCATTATAACCGAAAACTGAAGCTACAGCTTGCTTGCGTTGCATCACCCTATGGAGATGGAGCAGTTGTCTTGTGTATCATACCATTGGGCAAAGAGCGATCAATAGCATTGCTTCCAGGACGTTGACTAGTGCTGAATCCAACTATGCTGAACACGAGAAAGAAGCTCTCAGCATTAATTTTGGTATTTTTAGGTTCCACCACTATTTATTTGGCCGTCATATTTGACTGACCATCATTCCGTAACAATTTTTGGGACCTAGAAGGGGATCTCTTTGCTCACTGCTCGTCTATTGCAATGTTGTCCATACATTTTTATTTTTAAAAATAAATTTAGAGAACCCAATTCATTTTTCCAATTAAGGGGCAATTTAGCGTGGCCAATCCACCTGCCCTGCACTTCTTTTGGATTGTGGGGGCGAAACCCATGCAAACACATGGAGAATGTGCAAACTCCACACAGACAGTGACCCAGAGCCGGGATCAAACCTGGGACCTCGGCGCCGTGTGGCTGCAGCCCTAACCACTGCGCCACCGTGCTACCCTTGCATTGTGAATACATGACTGTCATCACATATTGTAGGTCTGACCACGCAAATGTTTATGCTTTATTCAGACTACTGCTGCAGGATCAACACGACCAAAACAATGAGCATGAATCCAACTAACACTTCAATCGCATATTTTATTTGTCTCATGTGGAAAATGTTCCGGTAATGTCGTCTCTGGTACGGAAATTTGCCTGAACTTATCCGGTCATGGGAAAGATTTTCGACATGATTCAAAAAGGCACTCTAACACGAGCACAGAAAGAATCCAAACCTTCAACCCTAACTTATCAGGCATCCTGAGTTGAACAGTGCAAAATAGAGTATCGTTGTGGGGTATTTGAGTAATCATTCCTCCGTATCTACAAAGTAGAACCCAGGAACAGCTGCACAAGGGCCACCCCGGTGTAGTTAGAATGAAAAAATTGGCAAGAAGCTACTTCTGGTAGCCCAGGTGAGATGCCCAAATAGAGGAGAAGGTGGGGTTATGCCAGTCCTGCATTGTGTTGAGAAATGTACCTCCACTGCAACCTTTGGCATCCATGGGAATGGCCTACCAGGCCTTGGCGAAGAATCCATGTCAATAATGTGCTGCACATTTTTGGTTATGATTGACACACATTCAAAGTGGACTGACGTTGCCATCATGAAATTGACAACTGCAGAACAGATGACAGAAAAGCTGGACAAGGTATTTGTAAGATTTTGATGACCTGAACAACGCAAGCGATAATAGTATGCAGTTCATCTGTTGAATTCGAGGACTACATGAAGGGGTGTGGTATCCGTCATTTCAAATCTGCCCTACCATCCAGCTACCAACGGCATAGCTGAACACTTCCATTTAAGCATGTAATGAAGGTTTCCAGAGATAAAGGCTCTCTATCTAAATGTGTCAATAGCGTTCTAATACCGTACATAACTGTGCATTCAACAACACAAAGCCCACTGGCCATACTGATGTTCAAAAGAAAAGTGCACAGAATGTTCAACTTGTTGACTCCCCCGAGACCGGCAGGCAACAGCATCAGAGAAGTGGATAGAAGGGAACAGCATTCCAAAAACAAGATCTTTGACCATGGGGAACGTGTTCTTGCGAGAAATTACATCTTGGGTGAAAAATGGACTCCAGCAATTGTATTGGTTAAAACTGGTTTGAGTTCATATACTGTACAATCTGATGATGAATGAATTTGACATCGGCATGTTGATCTATTAATGTCTGCATAGTGAGAGTACAGAATCTGTACCAGATGTTTTCACCACAGAGTATAAACAGTGATATCTCTGACTTGAGCACTACAACTTCTGAACTTATGGAATGTGTTACGACAGAATCATCCTCACAACCAGAGACGGTTCCTCAGTTGGTTTCACCAGATGTAACACCGACCAGTGTACAAGAAGATACTTCTATCACCTTTAAGAGCCAAGTTCCTGAACGTCGTGTTCTGCCAAAACGAGACCGATGTCTACGCAAGAGACTGTCTTAGTAACAATGGTACTTATGGCATAATGTGTTGCATCTGTGTTAAAGTGGTTGATGAAGTAAAAATGCCGGGGCACTAAAGGAGGAGAGGGAGGAGTGTTGGGGATCAGAGTAGCACCTTTGGCTGGTGTAGTGATGTCATCTGAGTATTTCATGGGCTTTTGTGGAATTCACCATTACACTTTGAGCATCATCTTGTAGTGAAAGGAGTTTATTTAGAACTAACTCAACATGTGCAACCTCTGATTCTTTCTCCTTGTGGCTACATCGAAGAACGTAACCGATACTAGTTTTTATTAGCTGAAGCACAGAAAATAGAGCAGGGAGGTTATAGTGGAGCTGTATAAAACGCTGGTTAGGCCACAGCTGCAGTACTGTGTGCAGTTCTGGTCACCACATGAGAGAAAGGATGTGATTGCACTAGAAAGGCTGCAGAGGAAATTCACCAGGATGTTCCCTGGGCTGGATCATTTCAGCTATGAAGAGAGATTGGTTAGACTGGGGTTGTCCTCCTTAGCAAAGAAGGCTGAAGGGGGGACATCATCGAGGTGTACAAAATCATGAGGGACATAGATAGGGAGAAACATTTCCCCTTAGTAGAGGGTCAATAGTCAGGGAGCAAATTTAAGGTAAGCGACAGAAGAGTTAGAGGAGAGTTGATGAAAAACCTTTTCACCAAGATGGTGGTTGGAATCTGGAACTCACTGCTTGAAAGGGTGGTAGAGACAGGAACCCTCAACATTTTAAGCATTTAGATGAGTACTTGTAACACCAGAGCATACAAGGGTACGGACTGGATGCTGAAAATGGGATTTGAATACATAGGTGCTTGATGGCTAGGGGCCGAAAAGCCTTTTTTTCTGCTGCAAAACTCTGACTATTTGAATGTAAAATGTGGCAAGTCAACAATGTTGGATAACTACATAGCAAAAGAAACCAACTTGCCTGACTCTAACACACAATATCAGCATAAAACCCTCAGGGTTATAAAATGAAACCATGTGCTGGAAAAATTCAGCAGTCTGGCAGCATCTGTGGAGTGACAAAGTGTTAACATTTTGAGTCCATTGAGGGTCTCCTTTGGACTCTCAAAGTTCAGAAGAAGAGTCACATGGACTCGAAACGTTAACTCTGTTTCTCTCCACAGATGCTGCCAGACTTGGCTTCTCCAGCATTTTCTGTTTCAATTTCCAATCTCCAGCATCCGCAGTATTTTGCATTTATCACTAAGGTTGTACAAGTGTTATAGCAACAATGCATGTTGAATTTAGCTTTTATTATACTCCTTTACAAAACTTGTATGATGCTTAATGTGGCAAATTGAGTGCACTGCTTCAAAATCATTTGGATGAGGACTTGTGAAAAGGTTGGTGGGTGCATTCATTGCCTTGTTGACATTGGGGAAATTGGTCAAATTGTTGAGTATATCGCTAGTTGAGAAATATGGAGAATCTGCATATTTTTGCATTATGTGCTTACCTATATTTTGGCTAAGTCTTTGTTCAGTAAATTACAAAGAAAATCTGTAGTTGAGGGCCTTTCACAATGACTGGTAGTTCTAACATTAATTGGCAATTCATTGTTCGCACTACGACTTTTCATTGAATTTTGCATGAAAGTGCAAATCAATAGTCGGATGACTGCTTGAAAATCCACTGACCTAAGATGAACATTTATTTGAACTGAGCACTGCTGTATAATTCACAATAGATATAATGAGAGAGGATGATTTCATGTTACTGTATTCCGAAGTGTTCAGGGTTTGGAGTACTTTGACCTTGCCTTGGTGCAGAAACCCGTTTCCCTCCACTGCTGCTAAATCAAGCACCGGCCACTTTTCAAAATTGCTTTTCTGCTGTGAAAATTACACATTTTTTGATATAATGGAGGTGTGACCTATAGAAATGGCAATTAATGTGATAGTACAGTACCCCCAGGACTTGGCCTGACTGTTCAACTTTCAACCTGTTCTCAAGACGACGTGACACTCAGCTGAGTCTGTCCTTTGGGTTAACATGTCACAGTATATCTTCACGTTTCCAAAATGTGAAAGGAAATTCAGTAGTATCTGTGAGTTTGTACAGCTTTTCCAAATGGTTTAACTTTGCTCAATGAAGTGTTATTGTAGAATGCACTGCACAACCAAACACACACAGACCACAATGTTTTTGTGATGTGTAACCAAGGAAATTATTCTATTCTTTCATGGGATTGTGGTGTCACCGGCAAGGACAATTTTTGTGGCCCATCCATAATTGCCCACGAGATACTGGTGTTGTTCCTATGTGTCTGCTGCCCTTGGTAGCAGTAGAGGGTTTTGGGAGATGTTGCCTCAAAGGCCTTGGTGAATTGCTGCAGTGTATTGTTTAGATGTTACACACTGCTGTCCCTGTGCCTCAATGATGGAGGAAGCGAATGGAGAACAGGGTGCAGAGCAATTGCCGACTTTGTCCTGATGGGCAACTTTGTCACTGGTGCATGAAGATTTAACCAGTACATGTAAATAATAAGTATAACGAAGATACCATTCTGTCTGCAACTTTAATTTCATCCTTCCAGCTGCTGTGCAGGAATAAATTAAGTTAAATTTTTCAGTTTTAATAGCATTTCAAAAATGCAAGTAATGACGCTAAAACCTTTATTGAACTGATTTGGAATGTACATGTTTCGTTTATAGAACATCAAACAGATGAGAAACTTCATTGATTAAAACGGAACAAAATCTGATTTAGATTCATGCCCAGTTGGAATTTTTTTTTTGATGTCTGAACATGGTTCTGCGCAGCCATTATTTTGCTGTTATTGCTGACTGCAAAATAGAACGGGTTCTAGGTGTGTTCAGAGACCAGGAGCCACAATTGAAAAGACCATGCAATTTGAACTGCATATTGCAGATAGCTTCTGGGTTTGTGTGTTGGGAGTAAGGCATTGGTTTTAAAGATTGTGTCTTCATGAAGTGTTTGACAAACCTGGTCACTAGTACATAAACATGATAAATTGATGTATGTTGTGCCGAAGTGCATACTCTTGTACCAGCAGTTGTCATGTCATAATGAAGAAAATGATTTAAAATTTGCTGACCATATTTCTAAAGAGAGTGCCCCTTTTATGTAAAAAGACGATGAGGTGGCCTCTTGTAACTCCAGATATAGGTGAACCCCTCATATTATGTAGAATCCAGTGCTATTTCCACATGGAAGATGTATTTAAACCTCAGGTGATGCAGAGAGTGGATTAAATCAGTGGGAGACTTACAATGACATTTAGGTCATTAATTTCCATAGTATTTGGTTCCTTTCAGTTAGATCATTCAACTCCCTGTAGGAATACCTTTCCATAAGGTTTTGTTATGCAACGTACAAGTTAAGTGAGCAGTTATTAAGCTATAGATGGGAACTGAAGGTTGTGAAAATGGCTGTTTAAATTAGACCTCTGATTCTGTTTATGAGCTACGAATATATGAAAAATGACTTTCAAAAGAAAGGATCATACACAGCAATGTCCATAGAAAATAGAAGCAGGAGGATGCCATTCAGCCCTTTGAGCTTGCTCTGCCATTCATTATTATCATGGCTGATCATCAAGTTCAATACCTTGATACCACCTTCCCCCCCCGCCCCCATTTCCCTTGATCCCTTTAGCCCCAAGAGCTATATCTAATTCCTTTTTGAAATTAATGTTTTCGCCTCAACTACCTTTTGTGGTAATGAATTCCACTGATTCACCACTCTCTGGGGGAAGAAATTTCTCCTCGCCTCGTTCTTAAAAGGTTTACCACTCATCCTCAAACCACTTATCCTCAAACTACTTATCCTCAAACTACTTATCCTCAAACTACTTATCCTCAAACTATGACCCCTAGTTCTGGACTCCCCCACCATCGGGAACATTCTTTCTGAATCTACCCTGTCCAATCCTGCTAGAATTTTCTACGTTTCTATGAGATCCCCCCTCACTGAACTCCAATTAATATAAACCTATCTGACTTAGTCTCTCCTCATATGACAGTCCTACCATCTCAGGAATCAGCCTGGTAAACTTTTCATTCACTCCCTCCATACAAAGAACATTCTTCCTCCGATAAGGACACCAAAATGTCACACACTACTCCAATTGTGGCCTCACCAGTGCCCCATACAATTGTAGTAAAATATCCCTATTCCTATACCCAAATGCTCCCGCTATGAAGGCCAACGTACCATTTGCCTCCTTTACTGCCTGCTGTATCTGCACACTTAGTTTCAGCGACTGATGCACAAGGTCACCACTTTAAGTGACTGATACACATGGGGCGGGATTCTCCAATATCGGCGCGATGTCCGCCCACCGGCGCCAAAAACGGCCGAATCAGTCCGGCATCGCGCCGCCCCAAAGGTGCGGGAGTCTCCTCACCTTGAGCGGCCGAGCCCTCACAGTGAGGGGCTAGGCCCGCGCCGGACTGATTTCCGCACCGCCAGCTGGCGGGAAAGGCCTTTGGTGCCCTGCCAGCTGGCGTGGTAATGACTTTGCCATGCGGCGCGGGAGCGTCAGCGGCCTCTCCTGGCATCCCCGCGCATGCGCAGTGGAGGGGGTCTCTTCCGCCTCCGCCATGGTGGAGACCATGGCGAAGGCGGAAGGAAAAGAGTGCCCCCAAGGCACAGGCCCGCCCGCGGATCGGTGGGCCCCGATCGCGGGCCAGGCCACCGTGGGGGAACCCCCCCGGGGCCAGATCGCCCTGCACCCCCCCAGGACCCCGGAGCCCGCCCGCGCCGCCGTGTCCCGCCGTCCCAAAGGTGGTTCAATCCACACCGGCTGGCGTGGGTTGACAGCGGCGGGACTTCAGCCCATCGCGGGCCGGAGAATCGCCGGGGGCTGGCGCGATTCCCGCCCCCGCCGAATATCCGGTGCCGGAGAAGTCTGCAACCGGCGGGGGCGGGATTCACGCCAGCCCCCAGCGATTCACTGACCCGGCGGGGGGTCGGAGAATCCCGCCCCGGTCACCACTTTCAACGACTGATGCACAAGGTCACCAAGATCTCGCTGAGTATGCACCTCTCAATTTACACCCATTCAAATAATAATTTGCTGCCTTATTTTTGCTCCCAAAGTAGATAACTTCACATTTATCCATATTATACTACATCTGCCATGCATATCCCCACTCACTCAGCCTGTCTAAATCCCACTGAAGAATCTCTTCATCCTCCTCGCAGTTAACCCTCCCACCCAACTTTGTATCATCTGCAAATTTGGAGATAATACATTTTGTTCCCTCATCCAAATCAGCAATAAACTCACGGATGCTCAGTTTAGGTTCCACCAGGGTCATTATAGCCTTGGTTCAAACATGGACAAACGAGTTGAATGCCAGAGGTGCAGTGAGAGTGACTGCCTTTGATATCAAGGCAGCATTTGACTGAGTATGGCATCAAGGAGCCCTAGCTGAACTGGAGTCAATGGGAATCAGCGAGACCTTGGTGACCTTGTGCAAAGATGATTCTGGATAGGAGCGAAAGCAACAGGGTAGTTGTTATGGGGGACTTTAACTTTCCAAATATTTTTTTAAAAAAAAAATATTTTATTGAAAATTTTTGGTCAACCATCACAGTACATTGTGTATGCTTTACACAATAATATAACAGTATAAATAACAATGACCTGTTTTATAAACAAAGAATAAATAATATATAACAAAAACTAAAACTAAATGGCAACTGCCTTGTCTCAGATAAACACTCTCCAAAAATATGATTTAACAGTCCAATATACAATTATTTATAGCAACGACCTATACATATTATACATATATATTAACAACCCTGAGAGTCCTTCTGGTTCTCTTCCCCCCCCCCCCCCCCCCCCCCCGGGCTGCTGCTGCTACCTTCTTCTCTTCCATTCCCTCTATCTTTCTGTGAGGTATTCTACGAACGGTTGCCACCGCCTGGTGAACCCTTGAGCCGATCCCCTTAGGACAAACTTAATCCGTTCCAGCTTTATAAACCCTGCCATGTCATTTATCCAGGTCTCCACCCCCGGGGGCTTGGCTTCCTTCCACATCAACAGTATCCTGCGCCGGGCTACTAGGGACGCAAAGGCCAAAACATCGGCCTCTCTCGCCTCCTGTACTCCCGGCTCTTGTGCAACCCCAAATATAGCCAACCCCCAGCTTGGTTCGACCTGGACCCCCACTACTTTCGAAAGCACCTTTGTCACCCCCATGCAGAACCCCTGTAGTGCCGGACATGACCAGAACATGTGGGTGTGATTCGCTGGGCTTCTCGAGCATCTCGCACACCTATCCTCTACCCCAAAAAATTTACTGAGCCGTGCTCCCGTCATATGCGCCCTGTGTAACACCTTAAATTGAATCAGGCTTAGCCTGGCACACGAGGACGATGAGTTTACCCTACTTAGGGCATCCGCCCACAGCCCCTCCTCAATCTCCTCCCCCAGCTCTTCTTCCCATTTCCCTTTCAGCTCATCTACCATGATCTCCCCCTCGTCCCTCATTTCCCTATATATATCTGACACCTTACCGTCCCCCACCCATGTCTTTGAGATCACTCTGTCCTGCACCTCATGCTTCGGGAGCTGCGGGAATTCCCTCACCTGTTGCCTCGCAAAAGCCCTCAGTTGCATATACCGGAATGCATTCCCTTGGGGCAACCCATATTTCTCGGTCAGCGCTCCCAGACTTGCGAACTTCCCATCCACAAACAGATCTTTCAGTTGCGTTACTCCTGCTCTTTGCCATATTCCAAATCCCCCATCCATTCTCCCCGGGGCAAACCTATGGTTATTTCTTATCGGGGACCCCACCAAGGCTCCCGTCTTTCCCCTATGCCGTCTCCACTGTCCCCAAATTTTCAAAGTCGCCACCACCACCGGGCTTGTGGTGTATTTCTTCGGTGAGAACGGCAATGGGGCCGTCATCATAGCTTGTAGGCTAGTCCCCCTACAGGACGCCCTCTCCAATCTCTTCCACGCCGCTCCCTCCTCTTCTCCCATCCACTTACTCACCATTGAGATATTGGCGGCCCAGTAGTACTCACTTAGGCTCGGTAATGCCAGCCCCCCCCTATCCCTACTACGCTGTAAGAATCCCTTCCTCACTCTCGGGGTCTTCCCAGCCCACACAAAACTCATGATACTCTTTTCGATCCTTTTGAAAAAAGCCTTCGTGATCACCACCGGGAGGCACTGAAACACAAAGAGGAATCTCGGGAGGACCACCATTTTAACCGCCTGCACCCTCCCTGCCAGTGACAGGGATACCATGTCCCATCTCTTGAAGTCCTCCTCCATTTGTTCCACCAATCGCGTTAAATTTAACCTATGCAATGTACCCCAATTCTTGGCTATCTGGATCCCCAAGTAACGAAAGTCCCTTGTTACCTTCCTCAGCGGAAAATCCTCTATTTCTCTGCTCTGCTCCCCTGGATGCACCACAAACAACTCACTTTTCCCCATGTTCAGTTTATATCCTGAGAATTCTCCAAACTCCCGAAGTGTCCGCATTATCTCTGGCATCCCCTCCGCCGGGTCCGCTACATATAACAACAAATCATCCGCATATAGAGATACCCGGTGTACTTCTCCTCCTCTAAGTACTCCCCTCCACTTCCTGGAACCCCTCAATGCTATTGCCAGGGGCTCAATCGCCAGTGCAAACAATAATGGGGACAGAGGGCATCCCTGCCTTGTCCCTCTATGGAGCCAAAAGTATGCAGATCCCCGTCCATTCGTGACCACACTCGCCACTGGGGCCCTATACAACAGCTGCACCCATCCAACATACTCATCTCCAAAACCAAATCTCCTCAGCACCTCCCACAGATAATCCCACTCCACTCTATCAAATGCTTTCTCGGCATCCATCGCCACCACTATCTCCGCTTCCCCCTCTGGTGAGGGCATCATCATTACCCCTAGCAGCCTCCGTATATTCGTATTCAGCTCTCTCCCCTTCACAAACCCAGTTTGGTCCTCATGGACCACCCTCAGGACACAATCCTCTATCCTCATTGCCATTACCTTGGCCAGAATCTTAGCGTCTACATTGAGGAGGGAAATAGGTCTATAGGACCCGCATTGCAGCGGGTCCTTTTCCTTCTTTAGAGAGAAGCGATATCGTTGCCTCTGACATAGTCGGGGGCAGCTGTCCCCTTTCCTTTGCCTCATTAAAGGTCCTCATCAGTAGCGGGCGAGCAAGTCCATATATTTCCTGTAAAATTCAACTGGGAATCCATCCGGTCCTGGAGCCTTCCCCGCCTGCCTGCTCCTAATTCCTTTCACTACTTCCTCTATTTCAGTCTGTGCTCCCAGTCCCACCCTTTCCTGCTCCTCCACCTTGGGAAATTCCAGCCGGTCCAGAAAGCCCATCATTCTCTCCCTCCCATCCGGGGGTTGAGCTTCGTATAATTTTTTATAAAATGCCTTGAACACTCCATTCACTCTCTCCGCTCCCCGCTCCATCTCTCCTTCCTCATCCCTCATTCCCCCTATTTCCCTCGCTGCTCCCCTTTTCTTCACTTGGTGGGCCAGCAACCTGCTCGCCTTCTCCCCATATTCGTACTGTACACCCTGTGCCTTCCTCCACTGTGCCTCTGCAGTACCCGTTGTCAGCAAGTCAAATTCTACGTGTAGCCTTTGCCTTTCCCTGTACAGTCCCTCCTCCGGTGCCTCCGCATATTGCCTGTCCACCCTCAGAAGTTCTTGCAGCAACCGCTCCCGTTCCCTACTCTCCTGCTTTCCTTTATGTGCCCTTATTGATATCAGCTCCCCTCTAACCACTGCCTTCAGCGCCTCCCAGACCACTCCCACCTGGACCTCCCCATTATCATTGAGTTCCAAGTACTTTTCAATGCACCCCCTCACCCTTAGACACACCCCCTCATCTGCCATTAGTCCCATGTCCATTCTCCAGGGTGGGCGCCCTTCTGTTTCCTCCCCTATCTCCAAGTCCACCCAATGTGGAGCGTGATCCGAAATGGCTATAGCCGTATACTCCGTTCCCCTCACCTTCGGGATCAACGCCCTTCCCAAAACAAAAAAGTCTATTCACGAATAGACTTTGTGGACATAGGAGAAAAACGAAAACTCCTTACTCCTAGGTCTGCTAAATCTCCACGGGTCTACTCCTCCCATCTGCTCCATAAAATCTTTAAGCACCTTGGCTGCTGCCGGCCTCCTTCCAGTCCTGGACCTCGACCTGTCCAGCCCTGGTTCCAACACCGTATTGAAATCTCCACCCATTACCAACTTTCCCACCTCTAGGTCCGGGATGCGTCCTAGCATACGCCTCATAAAATTGGCATCATCCCAGTTCGGGGCATATACGTTTACCAAAACCACCGTCTCCCCCTGTAGTTTGCCACTCACCATCACGTATCTGCCCCCGCCATCCGCCACTATAGTCTTTGCCTCAAACATTACCCGCTTCCCCACTAATATAGCCACCCCCCTGTTTTTCGCATCTAGCCCCGAATGGAACACCTGCCCCTCCCAACCTTTGCGTAGTCTCACCTGGTGTATCAGTTTCAAGTGCGTTTCCTGTAACATAACCACGCCTGCCTTAAGTTTCTTAAGGTGTGCGAGTACCCGTGCCCTCTTTATCGGCCCGTTCAGCCCTTTCATGTTCCACGTGATCAGCCGGGTTGGGGGGCTTTTTACCCCCCCCCCTTGTCGATTAGCCATCCCCTTTTTCCAGCTCCTCACCCGGTTCCCACGCAGCTGTGTCCCCCCCAGGCTGTGCCCCCCCCGCCCATCCCACCCCATGCCAGCTCCCCCCTCTCCCCAGCAGCAGCAGCCCAATAATTCCCACCTCAAACCCCCCCCCCCCCCCCGCTAGATCCCCCACTAGCGTAGTTACACCCCCCATGTTGCTCCCAGAAGTCAGCAAACTCTGGCCGACCTCGGCTTCCCCCCGTGACCTCGGCTCGCACCGTGCGACGCCCCCTCCTTCCTGCTTCCCTATTCCCGCCATGATTATCATAGCGCGAGAGCCGAGCCCGCGCTTCCCCCTTGGCCCCGCCCCCAATGGCCAACGCCCCATCTCCTCCACCTCCTTGCCCCCCCCCACCACCTCCTGTGGAAGAAAGAAAAGTTACCACATTGCAGGATTAATAACATAAAACTCCTCTTTTCCCCCTTTTTACCTCCCTCTTCGCCCCCCCATACTCGCCCCACCACTTTGTTTCAAACGTTCTTTTTTTTAATAACCCGCTCATTCCAATTTTTCTTCCACGATAAAAATCCACGCCTCATCCGCCGTCTCAAAGTAGTGGTGCCTCCCTTGATATGTGACCCACAGTCTTGCCGGTTGCAGCATTCCAAATTTTATCTTTTTGTGAAGCACCGCCTTGGCCCGATTAAAGCTCGCCCTCCTTCTCGCCACCTCCGCACTCCAGTCTTGGTATACGCGGATCACCGCGTTCTCCCACTTACTGCTCCGAGTTTTCTTTGCCCATCTAAGGACCATCTCTCTATCCTTAAAACGGAGGAATCTCACCACTATGGCTCTAGGAATTTCTCCTGCTCTCGGTCCTCGCGCCATCACTCGGTATGCTCCCTCCACCTCCAGCGGACCCGCCGGGGCCTCCGCTCCCATTAACGAGTGCAGCATCGTGCTCACATATGCTCCGACGTCCGCTCCCTCCGCACCTTCAGGAAGACCAAGAATCCTTAGGTTGTTCCTCCTCGCGTTGTTCTCCGGCGCCTCCAGCCTTTCCACACATCGTTTATGGTGTGCCTCGTGCATCTCCGTCTTCACCACCAGGCCCTGTATGTTGACCTCATTCTCGGCAGCCTTTGCCTTCACGACCCGAAGCTCCCGCTCCTGGGTCTTTTGCTCCTCCTTTAGCCCTTCGATCGCCTGTAATATCGGGGCCAACAGCTCCTTCTTCATTTCCTTTTTGAGTTCTTCCACGCAGCGTTTCAAAAACTCGTGTTGTTCAGGGCCCCATATTAAACTGCCACCTTCCGACGCCATCTTGGTTTTTGCTTGCCTTCCTTGCCGCTGCTCTAAAGGATCCACCGCAATCCGGCCACCTTCCTCTCCTTTTTTCATCCGTATCCAGGGGGGATTCCCTTCTGGTTCACCGCACAGTGCTTTTAGCCGTTAAAATTGCCGTTGGGGCTCTTATTAAGAGCCCAAAAGTCCGTTCCAAAACAAACAAAGTTTCTGGAATATTGTTGGAGCTGCATTCAACAACAAAGAACAAAGAAATGTACAGCACAGGAACAGGCCCTTCGGCCCTCCAAGCCCGTGCCGACCATACTGCCCGACTAAACTACAATCTTCTACACTTCCTGGGTCCGTATCCTTCTATTCCCATCCTATTCATATATTTGTCAAGATGCCCCTTAAATGTCCCTATCGTCCCTGCTTCCACTACCTCCTCCGGTAGTGAGTTCCAGGCACCCACTACCCTCTGCGTAAAAAACTTGCCTCGTACATCTACTCTAAACCTTGCCCCTCTCACCTTAAACCTATGCCCCCTAGTAATTGACCCCTCTACCCTGGGGAAAAGCCTCTGACTATCCACTCTGTCTATGCCCCTCATAATTTTGTATACCTCTATCAGGTCGCCCCTCAACCTCCTTCGTTCCAGTGAGAACAAACCGAGTTTATTCAATCGCTCCTCATAGCTTATGCCCTCCATACCAGGCAACATTCTGGTAAATCTCTTCTGCACCCTCTCTAAAGCCTCCACATCCTTCTGGTAGTGTGGCGACCAGAATTGAACACTATACTCCAAGTGTGGCCTAACTAAGGTTCTATACAGCTGCAACATGACTTGCCAATTCTTATACTCAATGCCCCGGCCAATGAAGGCAAGCATGCCGTATGCCTTCTTGACTACCTTCTCCACCTGTGTTGCCCCTTTCAATGACCTGTGGACCTGTACTCCTAGATCTCTTTGACTTTCAATACTCTTGAGGGTTCTACCATTCACTGTATATTCCCTACCTGCATTAGCCCTTCCAAAATGCATTACCTCACATTTGTCCGGATTAAACTCCATCTGCCATCTCTCCGCCCAAGTCTCCAGACAATCTAAATCCTGCTGTATCCTCAGACAGTCCTCATCGCTATCCGCAATTCCACCAACCTTTGTGTCGTCCACCGGGAGCTGCCGAAACGTGCGACTCAGCTGGTCATCGCAGCACCCGGAAGTCAACTTTCCAAATATTGACTGGAAAGGCTATAGTTCGAGTACTTTAGATGGGTCCGTTTTTGTCCAATGTGTGCAGGAAGGTTTCCTGACACCGGATGTAGATAGGCCAATGAGAGGCGAGGCCATATTGGATTTGGTACTGGGTAATGAACCAGGACAGGTGTTAGATTTGGAGGAAGGTGAGCACTTTGGTGATAGTGACTACAATGTGATTCCGTTTACTTTAGTGATGGAAAGGGATAGGTATATACTGCAGGGCAAGAGTTATATCTGGGGGAAAGGCAATTATGATGCGATGAGGCAAGACTTAGGATGCATCGGATGGAGAGGAAAACTGCAGGGGATGGGCACAATGGAAATGTGGAGCTTGTTCAAGGAACAGCTACTGCGTGTCCTTGATAAGTATGTACCTGTCAGGCAGGGAGGAAGTGATCGAGCAAGGGAACCATGGTTTACTAAAGCAGTCGAAGCACTTGTCAAGAGGAAGAAGGAGGCTTATGTAAAGATGAGATGTGAAGGTTCAGTTAAGGCGCTCAAGAGTTGCAAGTTAGCTAGGAAGGACCTAAAGAGAGAGCTAAGAAGAGCCAGGAGGGGACATGAGACGTCTTTTGCAGGTAGGATCAAGGATAACCCTAAAGCTTTCTATAGATATGTCAGGAATAAAAGAATGACTAGGGTAAGAGTAGGGCCAGTCAAGGACAGTAGTGGGAAGTTGTGCTTGGAGTCTTGAGGAGATAGGAGAGGTGCTAAATGAATATTTTTCGTCAGTATTCACACAGGAAAAAGACAAGGTTGTTGAGGAGAATACTGAGATTCAGGCTACTAGACTAGAAGGGCTTGAGGTTCATAAGGAAGAGGTGTTAGCAATTCAGGAAAGTGTGAAAATAGATAAGTCCCCTGGGCCGGATGGGATTTATCCTAGCATTCTCTGGGAAGCTAGGGAGGAGATTGCTGAGCCTTTGGCTTTGATCTTTATGTCATCATTGTCTACAGGAATAGTGCCAGAAGACTGGAGGATAGCAAATATTGTCCCCTTGTTCAAGAAGGGGAGTAGAGACAACCCAGGTAACTATAGACCAGTGAGCCTTACTTCTGTTGTGGGCAAAATCTTGGAAAGGCTTATAAGAGATAGGATGTATAATCTTCTGGAAAGGAATAATTTGACTAGAGATAGTCAACACAGTTTTGTGAAGGGTAGGTCGTGCCTCACAAACCTTATTGAGTTCTTTGAGAAGGTGACCAAACAGGTGGATGAGGGTAAAGCAGTTGATGTGGTGTACATGGATTTCAGTAAAGCGTTTGATAAGGTTCCCCACGGTAGGCTACTGGAGAAAATACGGAGGCATGGGATTCAGGGTGATTTAGCAGTTTGGATCAGAAATTGGCTAGCTGGAAGAAGACAAAGGGTGGTGGTTGATGGGAAATGTTCAGACTGAGTCCAGTTACTAGTGGTGTCCCACAAGGTTCTGTTTTGGGGCCACTGCTGTTTGTCATTGTTATAAATGATCTGGAGGAGGGCGCAGAAAGATGGGTGAGTAAATTTGCAGATGACACTAAAGTCGGTGGAGTTGTGGACAGTGCGGAAGGATGTTACAAGTTACAGAGGGACAGAGATGAGCTGCAGTGCTGGGCTGAAAGGTGGCAAATGGAGTTTAATGCAGAAAAGTGTGAGGTGATTCATTTTGGAAGGAATAACAGGAAGACAGAGTACTGGGCAAATGGTAAGATTCTTGACAGTGTGGATGAGCAGAGAGATCTCGGTGTTCATGTAAATAGATCCCTGAAAGTTGCCACCCAGGTTGAGAGGGTTGTTAAGAAGGCGTACAGTGTGTTAGCTTTTATTGGTAGAGGGATTGAGTTTCGGAGCCATGAGGTCATGTTGCAGCTGTACAAAACTCTGGTGCGGCCGCATTTGGAGTATTACTTGCAATTCTGGTTGCCGCATTATAGGAAGGATGTGGAAGCATTGGAAAGGGTGCAGAGGAGATTTACCAGAATGTTGCCAGGTATGGAGGGAAGATCTTATGAGGAAAGGCTGAGGGACTTGAGGCTGTTTTCGTTAGAGAGAAGAAAGTTAAGAGGTGACTTAATTGAGGCATAGAACATAGAAAATACAGCACAGAACAGGCCCTTCGGTCCACGATGTTGTGCCGAACCTTTGTCCTAGATTAATCATAGATTATCATTGAATTTACAGTGCAGAAGGAGGCCATTCGGCCCTTTGAGTCTGCACCGGCTCCTGGAAAGAGCACCCTACCCAAACCCAACACCTCCACCCAACACCAAGGGCAATTTTGGACATTAAGGGCAATTTATCATTGGCCAATTCACCTAACCTGCACATCTTTGGACCGTGGGAGGAAACCGGAGCACCCGGAGGAAACCCACACAGACACGGGGAGGACGCGCAGACTCCGCACAGACAGCGACCCAAGCTGGAATCGAACCTGGGACCCTGGAGCTGTGAAGCATTGTGCTATTCACCATGCTACCGTGCTGCCCTTAAGAACAAATAAATCTACACTATATCATTTTACCGTAATCCATGTACCTATCCAATAGCTGCTTGAAGGTCCGTAATGTTTCCGACTCCACTACTTCCACAGGCAGTGCATTCCATGCCCCCACTAATCTCTTGGGTAAAGAACCTACCTCTGATATCCCTCCTATATCTTCCACCTTTCACCTTAAATTTATGTCCCCTTGTAATGGTTTGTTCCACCCGGGGAAAAAGTCTCTGACTGTCTACTCTATCTATTCCCCTGATCATCTTATAAACCTCTATCAAGTCGCCCCTCATCCTTCTCCGTTCTAATGAGAAAAGGCCTAGCACCCTCAACCTTTCCTCGTAAGACCTACTCTCCATTCCAGGCAACATCCTGGTAAATCTTCTTTGCACCTTTTCCAAAGCTTCCACATCCTTCCTAAAATGAGGCGACCAGAACTGTACACAGTACTCCAAATGTGGCCTTACCAAAGTTTTGTACAGCTGCATCATCACCTCACGGCTCTTAAATTCAATCCCTCTGTTAATGAACGCGAGCACACCATAGGCCTTCTTCACAGCTCTATCCACTTGAGTGACAACTTTCAAAGATGTATGAACATAGACCCCAAGATCTCTCTGCTCCTCCACATTGCCAAGAACTCTACCGTTAACCCTGTATTCCGCATTCATATTTGTCCTTCCAAAATGGACAACCTCACACTTTTCAGGGTTAAACTCCATCTGCCACTTCTCAGCCCAGCTCTGCATCCTATCTATGTCTCTTTGCAGCCGACAACAGCCCTCCTCACTATCCAGAACTCCACCAATCTTCGTATCGTCTGCAAATTTACTGACCCACCCTTCAACTCCCTCATCCAAGTCATTAATGAAAATCACAAACAGCAGAGGACCCAGAACGGATCCCTGCGGTACGCCACTGGTAACTGGGATCCAGGCTGAATATTTACCATCCACCACCACTCTCTGACTTCTATCGGTTAGCCAGTTCGTTATCCAACTGGCCAAATTTCCACTATCCCATGCCTCCTTACTTTCTGCATAAGCCTACCATGGGGAACCTTATCAAATGCCTTACTAAAATCCATGTACACTACATCCACTGCTTTACCTTCATCCACATGCTTGGTCACCTCCTCAAAGAATTCAATAAGGCATACAAGATGATCAGAGGATTGGATAGGGTGGACAGTGAGAGCCTTTTACCTCGGATGGTGATGTCTGGCACGAGGGGACGTAGCTTTAAATTGAGTGGAGATAGATATAAGACAGATGTCAGAGGTAGGTTCTTTACTCCGAGAGTAGTAAGGACGTGGAATGCCCTGCCTGCAACAGTAGTGGACTCGCCAACACTAAGGGCATTCAAATGGTCATTTGATGGACATATGGACGATAAGGGAATAGTGTAGATGGGCTTAAGAGTGGTTTCACAGGTCGGCGCAACATTGAGGGTTGAAGGGCCTGTACTGCGCTGTAATGTTCTATGTTCTAAAACTCCTTGCTGATTGGAGTCACACCTGGCACAAAGGAAGATGGTTGTGGTGGTTGGAGGTCAATCATCTCGGCTCCAGGGTATTATGCACGAGTTCCTCAGGGTATTGTCCTAGGGCCAACCATCTTCAGCTGCTTCGTCAATGACCTCCCATCCAGCATAAGGACAGAAGTGGGGATGTGTGCGGATGTTGAGCACCATTTGTGACTCCTCAGAAAATGAAGAAGTCCATGTCCAAATGTCGCAAGACCTGGACAACATCCAGGCTTGGGCTGACAAATGGCAAGTTACAGTCGTGCCACACAAGTGCCAAGCAATGACCATCTCCAACAAGAGATGATCTAACCACCACCCCTTGACCTTCAGTGGCAATACCATCGTTGAATCTCCCACAATCAACATTCCTGGGGTTACCATTGATCAGAAACTGAACTGGACTAGCCACATTGATACTGTGGCAAACAGGGCAGGTTAAAGGCTAGGAATCCCACGTGAGTAACACCTCCTGACCCCCCCCCCCCCCCCCCCCCCCCCCCCCCAAAAAAAAAAGCCTGTCCACCAAAGGCACAAGTCAGGAGTGTAATGGAATACTCCATTTGCCTGGATGAGTGCAGCTCCAACAACACACAAAACACTCAACACAATCCAGGACAAAGCAGCCCGCTTGATTGCTCCCCCTTACATAAACATTCAAACCCTCCACCACCAACGAACAGTGACAGCCGTGTGTAACATCTACAAGATGCACTGCAGTAACTCACCAAGGTTCCTTCGTCAGCACCTTCCAAACCCACGACCACCACCGTCTAGAAAGACAAGGCAGCAGATACCTGGGACCCCCACCACCTGGAGGTTCCCCTCCAAGTCACTCACCACACTGACTTGGAAATATATCACCGTTCCTTTTTTAAAATAAATTTAGAGTATCTAATTTCTTTTTCCAATTAAGGGTCAATTTAGCCTGGCCAATACACCTACCATGCACATCTTTTTGGGTTGTGAGGGTGAGACCAACGCAGACATGGGGGGAATGTGCAAACTCCACATGGAAAGTGACCCGGGGCCGGGATCAAACCCGGGTCCTCGGCGGCGTGAGGCAGCAGTGCTAAGCACTGTGCCACTATGCTGCCATTTTATTGCCGTTCCTTCACTGCCGCTGGGGCAACATCCTGGAACTCCCTCCTGAACAGCACAGTGGGTGTACCTACACCTTGAGGACTGCAGCGGTTCAAGAAGGCAGCTCACCCCTACCTTCTGAAGGGCATCTAGGGATGAGCAATAAATGCTGGTCTAACCAGCGATGCCCACATCCCGTAAATGAATTTTAAAAATGAATATATAATGTGAATAGTTATGCCCTAGCACACAGCCCTGCGGTACTCCACTAGTCACTGCCTGCCAATCAGAAAAAGACCCATTTATTGCAATGTTTTGCTTCCTAGCTTTCTCTCCATCTCAAGACACTACCCATAACCCCATGCACTTTTACTTTGTGCCGTAATCTGCGAAGTGAGACCTTGTCGAAAGCCCTCAAAGTCTAAATAAGCCACATCCACTGGGTCTCCCTGGTCAAGTCTACTAGCTACATCTTCAAAGAATTCCAAAAGATTTGCCAAGGCAGTTCCCATTTAAAATGTATTTAGATGCATGTTATCTGAACCAGGTACTTCGCTTAAAGAGCATGTAATCTTTGAATAACTATATCTGTTTAAACACTGTTTAGATCTTGGCCTTTTTGGAAATCCGATATTGGTATAATTGACCACCAGCAACACCCCCCCCCCCCCCCCCCCCCGCCCCCGCCCCCAGCTCAAATGCTGTCATTTGTAAGCTAGCTATCCAACAACCATGTTTTGCACATGAATAAAAGCCATTGATCTATCTGTTACTTTTATGCTTTTATTTAATGAAAGCCGTTGCTTATTATTGTTGAATTTGTCAATGAATTTGCAACATTAGCAAAATGAATATTAAACGCGAACTGTGGTACTGTAATTATTCTATCTTATGCTGCTGCTCTAATGTGGGAATTCAGGTTTATTTTTAATAGGAGTCTGAAGCATGATAGATTGATGACGCACTTTAAGGTGTTCCAGACATTGCCCTGCATGGTTGCAGTTTTGCAAAGTAAGGCCCACACACTTTTCTCCAGAGGAAATATCCAGCAAATTATGCCCCGAACTTCCTAATTGTACGTTACCCATGATAATACCCAGTTAGTTTGGTGGTTATATTTTATTTTAAGTATAAAATGACAACTCAATAAAAAGAGAATATAGAAACTCGTTGCACATAACCATTTAGTGGCTTGGCCATGTCATTACGTTGTGACAGTTGCATTGGAAAAAGAATATGTCCCTTGACATAGCAATATTCAATGGTAGAAGCCACCACGTGATGTGATTCTTTGTTTCTATAATCAAAAATGATGACTACAGGATGTAAGATTCCTAGACAGGAATGTTCAGTGCAGGACTTTTGATTATTTATAGATGAGCCCAGTGCACAAATTTTGCAAAACAGCCATTCTAATGGTTAAACTAAAAGGGATTTATTTGGTTGACGGGCATATTTGGTATCTGAACTTCCAGCCATGACCTTGAGAAGTTGTACTTTTAGCTCCAAGCTGTTGGCCGCTTTTCTGTTGTTGTACAATATTTCTCTTATTTTATTTTCACTGTACAATTTGGTGAGAGTTTTTAAGGGCCTAAAGTGGTGATAGATCCATCATGTTTAGCTGAATGATTATTTGTAGAAATTATGAACTAACAGTAGGCAACCGGACCTGACTGAGTGAAAAGTGTTTTTTGAAATGATTGGCTGTCAAACCGTCAATACTCAGGCTAATGGTTTTTCTTATTGTTATTATTTGAGAAGCACTCTATTTCAGTAATGGGTGTTCAAGTGTCTGTGTTCTATCACTCTGTAACCTCTTTGTTGACTTTACAGTATTGACATTTCTAGTTGATGGAACAGTTGTTTGTTGGCAAGTTTGAGTATTTTGATTTAGTACAAACTGATGGAAAAATCCAGTGACCAGAGGTAATTTGGCCTTTTAGGAATCGTGAAAACTTGTGAACTCTGAGCATCTTTCTTGTTGCACTTTGGGCCTCCTCAAAACAAAAAGGAAGCACCTTCCGTTACTGGGCCAAGACTCCTGCGAATTCGCAACAACAACCTGCATTTCTATAGTACCATTTAATGGCGGGCAAAATTCCAAATTCCTGCTTTGTGCTGGAGAACCGAAAATCCAGCTCTGGGTTGAATAGGACATTGATATTTCTAATAGTTTGATTAAACACCAATGAATGGATGGCGAGTGGGTACAATCAGTGATGAGGGTGCTGTATTTGGTCTTCCTAATGTTTAATTGAAGAGAATTGCAGGTCATCCAAATATAGGTGTTGGACTATCAGTCGATATGAAATAAATGGTAAGTTCCAGAGAACCGGTGGAGAGCTGTAGCTGGGTGCTGTCACCATACATTGTGGAACCTGATGCGTGATTATGGATGATGTTGCCAAGGGGCAGCATGCAGATGGAGAGGAGGGCTGGGCCAGGATTTATCTTTGGGGGACTTCAGAACCAATAGTAGAGACAAGAATTGCTAGTAATGCTTCAACTACAATTAGACAAGTGTGGAAGCGGACGAGAGTGTCCCACTGAGCTGGCCAACAAAGATAGATGGTTGAAGAAAATTGTGGTTGACTGTATAAAAAAAAAAAACAAGCTGGAGAGAGGATGTGAAGGGTCAGTTCACTGAGGCTGCAGTCACATTGGATACCATTTGTGCTTTTGGTTGTGAATATTTTGGTACCGTGGCAGGAAGGGAAACCTGACTGGAAAGTTGGAAATATATCTGTAATCCAATCCGTTCATACGTGTGCAGATTGACAGTGGAGAGATTGGAGTTAGTAGTTTATGGAAATGGTTTACAGTGGTAGGTTAGGGCGGGGGGGTGAGGTGGGGGAGAAATAAATGCAGGTTATCTAGGCTCTGAATGGTTTTGGTAGAGGAGAATCAAACCCAATGGTGTTTGCTAAGAGTTTAGTCAGATTTGGTGATTATTTGTTTGAATCAATTATGCACCAGGTACATTCAGGTCTGCGGATGTTGGACCATAACAGGAACAATCAGTACAACTGTAAGCATTTTTGTTATGATGCTAACCTCTTCTAAATGTTTTCCTATCTAACAGTTATTGAATAATCTGGAAAGATCACGAGCATAGTGTTCCAAATGTGCGACTTTATAAAATGGTCATGTTTTAAAATGTTTCCTGTAATTTCAATTCAAATACAATGTCTTGAATATGGGGGTGATGAGATCATTCTAAACTCTGTATGGAGACAGTCCCTTGTGATCCGGTTGTCATGGGGAAGAAGCCCGGGCTGAGACCTTGTGGAAATCAAGTGATAGGTTTCATACCTTGACACAAATGTAGGACAGTTGCCTTTCGATACAGAGGCCCACAGAAAAAGATACATGGGGAACATGACAGAAATGCTGCTGCTGTGAAAAATGGAGAGGAAAAATGTATTTTGTGTCAACCAGGATGCCATAATAACTGGTTCATTGTTTGGTGAGATGAAACTTGTGGAGGCTTAAGAACCAAGGAGTTGCCAGAGCGTGCTTTGCTGCTGGAAGCCAATTTGGGAATACTCAGAAGACTGAGTGAATCCATCTCCAAAGAGCCCTGGAAGATGCACCCTGGCGTCGCAAGAAAAAGCCTGTTGAAAAGCTGGGAGGAGTGTGGAACTTAATTTTCAAGGCTACATATCTGCTGGGAGCAGTTAGTGGAGTGTTTTGGTTTTGTCAGCTAGTTAATGGGTAAGTACCTTTTTTATTTGGGACCCATTTTAATTACAGGTTTGTAAATTGATTTCTGGTTGCATATGTTGCTCCCTATAGTAAAATAAGTCAGAGTTTAAATTGCTCAAAAGAAATTCCAGTGCTTTGGGATATTTTAAAGGTATTATATATAAATGTTTGTGATTAGGATGAAGAAACTGTCTCTTCTGCATAGACTATCAACTTATTTTCAGACATCGGGCGCGATCCAGTGGCCACGCTGTGCCCAAAAAACAGCTTACCATGATGCAACGTGGCCAATAGAAGCCAGGAGACCCCGTTCCCGGGGTCTACCAGACTCTCAACGCCTTGTGAATTCTAACATGATCTCTCGAGATGTTGCGATGCATATCACGCACATTGTGGGCGGGATTATTTTTTAGCAAACCTGCATATTGGAGCGAGACAGCTAGTCTCACTCTAATGTGCAGATTCCCATCGTACCCAAGGTGTGGGATCAATCAGAGTTGTGAACACAGCCTAGTCCACCACGCAAACTCTCCTCCCACCCATCAACCCTGTCTACACCTCCCACTGTCTTGGGAAAGCGACTTCAGCTCTCCAGCGTGGGTTATTCTTTCTTCCAACCTCTTCTGTCGGGCAGGGATTACAAAAGTCTGAACACACACTAACAGATGGAAAAGCAGCTTCTTCAGCTGTTGTCAGACTCCTGAATGACCCACATATGGACTGAACTGATCTCTCACGCACCTTCTCTACTGATGTTAGCGGTATACTCTTTGTTTCACCCTATGTCTATGTATTTACATTGTATATTTATCGTATGTCCTATGGTTTTTTTCATGCATGGTTCAATCTGCCTGGACTGTATGCAGAATAATACTTTTCACTGTACCTTGGCACATGTGACAATAAATCTATATCTCCTTCGCTTCGGAGACCTTGCACAAGCGCCGTTGAGTACTGGCCCCAACAAACGGGAACCAGGCGGAACAACAACTGAGTCTCCCAGGTGCATGCCCTTTGGGCAGAGTGGTACCCTGGCACTGCTGGTGCCAGCCGGGAACCCTGACAGTGCCACGTGTGCCAGGTTGGCACTGCCAGGGTGTCAGGTTGCCATTTTCTGTGTGCTGTCGATCGGGTCTGGTGAGGGGGGGGGGGGGGGGATGAGGATCCTCTCAGTGCGTTGGGGCTTTTCTTGGTGCCTGATGTTCCCTTTATTGTGGCGAGCCTTATGACAGTTTGAACCATTAAATGTGCTTGATAAGAGTACGAGAGTACCTATTCCTGTACTTATTCTCAAAGAATACTCGTTATGCCAGTTATTGTTCGTTGCCGACTTTTGCAATTGTATAGAGACAATACATAAAGATGTTTCATAAATTATTTAGGTGTTAAACATAACTCAAATAAATTAAAATATTAATAATGTGCACTGTGGCCTTCGACAGCAGAACGCAATGAATTCTCCTTGATGATGAAGTTGGCGGTCTGTCCTCCATAATGTATTGCTAGGTTTATTCCACCAGTGAAACCTGCAGTTAGAGTTTCCCTGTTGAAAACTAGGTGAGAGTAATATTTTTGTTGTATGGACCACATCCCACTGTATTAGAGAAGTAAATTGTGATAAAATATCTGAATTAAATTTGCAAATATTTTCCCTTGTATTGAAGACCATCAGTTCATTAGCTGAGAGCAGTTGTGTTCATTTTTCAAACATTTTCTCCCAGGATGTGGGTGTCACTGGCTAGGCCGCCCTTTATTACTCATCCCCAATTGCTCTTGAGAACATGCTGCCTTGAACTGCTTCAGTGGTGGAGGGACAATACCAGTTTAATTGTATGATTAACTGTGGAATGCTCATTGAAGTAGCTGACTTTTACACTTGTTTATAATTTGAAAGTACAAGGGCGAGGTTCTCTGCCTCCCTGCGGCATGTTTCACGGAGGCAAGAGGCAGACTGCCATTCACTGGCAGTGGGATCCTCTTGGCCCACCACTCTGAATGGAAGTTCCCATTGAATCCACTCCATTCCGTCGGGAAATCTGCAGCAAGCGTGCTCTTTGGCAGGACCCGAAAATCCCGTTGGCGTGAACAGCTGGAAGATCACGCGCTTAGTGTTTGGGTAAGGGCATTGAGAATAAATAAATGTTGAGTCTCTTTCTTTGACTGATCATGCACAATTTGTAGTAATGTACTGTCCACTCAACTTCTTAATTTCAACAAGGAAACATCTGCAAAATTACTGATTATTCTGAATACCTGAAATCAGGCCAAGATCAGGAATCAGACGGTACTTATTATTACATTGTTCTGCCTCCTTCATTTATGGGAACATTGAGTAAGTTCAGTTGCAGTTTTACGACCCTTCAGTGGCTATTCCCCTTGTGGCTATTCCAGGTGGCTATTCCAGATGGGAGAAATTTCACATTTTCACTATCTTGAACATGGTAAAATATACTCTAGTTTCACTTCTAAGTAGTCCAATTCTATTTTTAAGATCCTACTCTCAGGAATTCAGAGGAAGTTAAGAAATCAGGAAACCCGAAAAGAGAAAATTTGAATGTTAATATTACAATAGACAATTTATAGCTATGTTAACATAAATTCAGCTTGCTCCGAAGGATTGAAAGAGTAATTTTGGTGTGACAGCAAAGAAATACCACCGGAACGGATAGCAGCTGTGCTATTGGTCCAGGTGTGACCCCTTTTTGATTAATTCTAGATTGATTTATACATTATGGGTTTGATTCTTTGTATTTTGTCTCTTTATAAGGAGAGAAAATATGTATTCCCTGCCAGGAACAAAACATTTTTTTTTTTCCTCTAGTATTTTTCCTTGTTACATAAATAAAACACATCCTTGATTTCAATCCTGCTAATAAACAAACTTGTACCCCCAGTGTGTCAAATAAATGAATTTCTTGTCCCACCTCTAGCTTCAGTGGTTTGTTTGGTTGGGAGGGTGCGGGCAGAGGTGGAGGTAATGGGTTGTTTTTCACCTGCCTAATCTCCAGAAAGTCAATACTTCAAAATCCATGTATTTAATTTATTAAAGAGCTTGTCTACAGTTCTACAGTCATGACTGACACAATAAATGTAAATCAGAGTTGACAAGTTTGAAGTAATTGAATCAGCATGTGGGTCTATCCGCTTGGAGATTGGCTCCAAGACCGCAGCCTGTGCGGAATAAATTTACTAGTGCCTACTTGCAGAAATAATTATAAGAATTGACTAGTTATTAAACTATCTATATGTTCTTTGGTTTTATTAGTAGCTGAGTGAGTCTTCATAATGAGTTGGTTAACTACATAGGGCAATCAATGAATCCATCCACTGTGGGGTATACATTAAAAATAATAGTGTATCCATCATAGCTCACTGAAACGATAAATTATAGACCTTCACCTAATTTATCGTCGTCTGTCTATGAATGAAATTCCAAATACTTAGCAGTTCTCTTCAGTATTTAGACCATTTCGACTTACTGCATTACATGTGCAAGAAAATAAATTAACAGTTTCCCTCAGGAAGCACAAACCAGATATCCACAGAGCCAAATTTGGAACCAAACAACATGGTGCATCAAGTTGTTTTGCCCCCGTTGTCCTTGCTTTAGCCAGAAAATGTTAATTAAATTACAATGTTAACCTTCCTCATTAATGAAAACTTATTCAACTGTTACAGATAATTACTATCACTCTGAACAGGTGATCCCCAATGGGACAATGTTCTGCCAGCTTTTATTATGCATTCAACCAAAGCCTCCAAAAGCAGGTTTAACCATCCATTAGCAAAACCGGGACATGTCTGTACACAGGATTGCTATTGTATTTATTTACAAAATAGCAGTTACTGTCATGTAATTAATTCCCTGTGAACTGGTAGCCTTGTCGGTGATGATCCCGTCCATGAACAAATGCATTAAAAAAAAAAAAAAAAATTCTGTTCCTCATATGAATTTCAATTTACCTGTAATGATGAACTGATTAATCTTTACATTTAGTTAATTTTATTTAAAAGGTTGCAAACAGTATGCCAGATTGTTGTTGATGAAACACTCTTGTACAAAGGGTAAATGCATAGACACATTGTTGGGGACCCCATTTGGACATTGAAACATTTCCGACGGCCATGATTGCTTGAAATATTAACTGATTCATGAGATTCCCCCTGCCCCAAGCTCTAAACGACAGCACCAACTTGCCAAAGGAACGTTGTCCCTTCAAGCATTTTTAATTAATAAATGATCAAAGATGCAGTCTCTGGTGTGTTTGTACCATGAAAATGTTATCATTTTCAGGACAGGCCGAATAATCTTCCTTAGAAGAGAGACCCAAATAAAATGCTAAGGTGGCATTTCTTCTGTTGATTATACACAAAACAAGTTGAGGAAAAATACTTTTTCTTCAATCTCAAATCCACCTGAAGAAAGGAAAAAGCATTCATGCCAGCTTTGTTCTGTAGGGACCAGTTTGACAAATGGAGCTCAGGAGCAGCATTAGTTATACTGTTAGCTTTAGGCATCTCTTAACTACAGCAATCATCTTTCTGTTTTGAATTTTTCAAAGTTAACTTTGCACTGTTTCTTGCTGCATTGATACAGAGCTAAAGCCAATAGACACCACTTCCTGTTGGTGGTTCCACATTTTATCTGAGAGCGACCACATTTAGTCCTACACCAATGTAACCCTCAATGTAAGCAAGTTCATTTTTTTCTCAAGTACATGTCCATATCCGTTTTTAAAGTTAATTACAGGATCAGTTTCCACCACCTTTTCAGATGGAGTGTTCCAGCTTCTGCTCTGGATATTTCATCAAGGGTTTGAAATTTACAAGCTCTGGTTATTGATCCACTTATCAGTGGAAATAGGTTTTCTTTATCCACTCTGTCAAAGCCTCTCACTGTCTTTAAGACTTTTATTCACAAGATTTGACCCTGGAGATGAGGAAGGAAATAGGAAAGAAGGGAGGAAAATGTAACAAAAGTCTTTGAATATGCATTATACCCACCCAACTTACAATCTCCAAATGGAAAATCTCCAACTGGAAATCTGTCCACAGAGATTAGTTTTGCGAGTCAGCCAATCTGTTCATTAATGACGATGCACGTGTCACCAAGAGCCGCAGAAATGAGGCTACTGAATGTAATTATTTGTTCACTCCTGATGAATTGAAACGCTGTAAGGTTATTCCAGTCACCAGTCGTTGGCCAACAAATTGTTTGTAACTCGGACTACAGCTTTTGTTGTCCTGCTGAAAATGTCCTTCTGGACCTGATGGGTTTGGTAATTTTTTAAACTTTATTCTTTGATGAGATGTGGGGTTCACAGGCACGATGAGCGTTTTTTGCCCACCCCTAATTGCTCGTGCCATGTCAGAGGACAGTCAAGAGTCAACCACATTGCTGTGGGTCTGGAGTCACATGGAGGTCACATCAGGTAAAGACACAGGTTTCATCCACAAAAGGAACTTAGTGAACTAGATGGGTTTTTATCACAAAGGTGGTTTTAATTCCAGTTTTTATTAATTGAATTTAAATTCTGGCATGATGGGGTTTGAACTCTTACCTCTGGAGTCTCCGGAGTACTCGCCCAGTGACCTTTTCACTATGTCACCATCTCCTCATGCCCACCTGAAGCTACCTAGAGGCTAGCCTATTATCATATTGTGGGCTGGATTCAGTTCCAGCTCTGTGGTAAAAGGTGTTACAACCTAGTGTATCCCTTAGTCCCTTGTAGATGAAAGATACTCATTTGTCATGTTCTGCATTTGACGTGTCGTTCAAACTGCATAAAGAGAGATCTGCTGTAAAGGTGCACCACATGAAGCTGGTGTCTTAATTGGATTTTCCTGTCATGTTCCCACAGATTACCTGACAGGGCTTCTTGCTTCAAACGTGGAGTTTGATGTTTTCATACGTTTAATGAAGAATAATCAAATGAAAACCTGACCAATCAGTGTGTCTCTGCTGGGTTATGCGAAAACTGCCATACAGCAGTTGAGCGTGAACATTTGCAGCTGATTTTCCCTGTGTTCTGAACAAGCATGCCTGAACAGACAGTCTGAATACAGTGCCCACATAGTGATCTATGAACTGGTGGCTCACTGGCCACTTGATGGGGAGAACTTGTTCTGATCTCTGAGCAGATCTTGTTTTAAGAAAAAAGTGAGATAATAAAATAAACTATTGTCTCTTGAGGCTGAACTTCTGACCCATATCCTCTCCATTACCAGTATTGCATACTTCCATCCTTTTGATATTGCCCGTCACTGCCCCTGCCTCGACTCATTTGCTGGTGAAACACTCATCAATGCGTTCGTTACCTCAAACATTCCAATGCCCTTCTTGGCCTTCCATCTTGCACCCTCTAAACTTAAAACTCTGGTGCCCCTATTCTAACTTGCTCCATGTTCCTATTCACTCAATATGAGCCCAGTATCGGATTACACTGCCTGAACATTTAACAAAGCAACACTCTGATGACTGTGGCTCAGTTTGAGCCAGGTTTGAGCAGTGAATATACACTAGGGACTTTGAAAGTTCTGTTAGTTCTACCTGTTTATCTTGGTAATCGGGAAGTGTCTTTTACAGGCATGTAGAATATTCATATTTTATCTTGTTAATAGTAAGGTAAATTTGAATCATCTATAAAGATCTTCCACTGATTCCTATCTGTTCCACTCTTGCAATTGTGATGTGTAGTAATTTCAGATATATTGTATAGAATGTATTTGGTGCAGTAAGGGTTAAAAACCTGGGTTAGTGTGTGACTGCTGCAGTTACGTTTTTAAAAATCCTGGTTTGAAAGACAGCTAGGCTTTTTGGAGACGGGTGCAATTACAACATCGTAAAAGTTTGGGCTAATGGACTTTTGTTTATATTAAGATGTAATTAATGGAAACATGTTTGCCTGTGAATAGAACAGATGTTTGTGAAAAGGCAAGACTCTGCAAGCTGTTTCCTGGAGGATCTCTTTCTCAAAGTGGTTTATCCAAGGCTCCTCTTTACAGCAAATAATCTTGATTCTGTGAACTGTCTTTAAAAGTGGATTGTGACTTGAGATGGGGTTTCCTTCAGTGGAGATAAAAGCTAGCAGTTAGCAATTAGTGTTTAATTGTTATTGCTAAGCATCGTTTAATGGGTAATTTTAGCTATTTTCTGGTGTGGTGTTAATGATATTTTAATCCTGTGTTCATAATAAAGTTTGTTTTAATATACCATATTCCTATATCTGCGTGGAATCATTCCTGGAGTGAAGTATCCTTTTCTCACAGTCTTACAAAATTAATATAAAATATTGGGGTTTCTGTCTAATATCCTAGCCACTGGTCCGGGATCGGAGTACCAATAATTGTCTTTGACCTTGATGCCGTGTTCTGCCTCTCGCTATAAGCCACAAAAATGACATCTAAAAATTTTGCTCCTGCATTACAATTGTGAATATACTTCAAAAGTACTTAATTGGATGGAAGAAACTTTTGGATGCCCTGAGGTCATGAAAGGAGCTATATAAATGCAAGTCTTTGTATTATGGACTCAAAAACTCCACCGAAATTGCTATTTTCCTGCAAGTCATGTTTAAAATTTTTGAAAGCTGCAAAGACAATACAGACTCAAGATTTTCTAATCGACAAATTCAAGTAGTACATCCTTGCTCTTGTATTCTAGCCCTCTTGAAATGAATGCTAATATTACATTTGCTTTCCTAACTGCTAACTGAACATGCATGTTAGCCTTAAAAGAATCATGAGCTAGGAATCCTAAGTCCCTTCATGCTTCTGATTCCTGAACTTTTGCCCATTTAGAAAATAGTCTATGCCTTGATTCTTCCTACCAAAGTGCATAACCTCACACTTTTCCACATTGTATTCCATCTGCTGCCACTTTGCCCACTCTTCCAGCCTGTCCAAGTCCTTCTGCAGCTTCTCCGCTTCCTCAACACTACCTGATCCCTCTACTTATCTTTGTATCACCTGCAAACTTAGCAACAATGTCCTCCGTTCCTTCTTCCAGATTGTTAATGCATATCATGATAGTCATGGTCACAATATAGACCGCTGTGGAACACCACTAGTCACCACCTCCAATCCTAAAAAAGGACCCTTTATCCCAACTCTCTGCCTTCTGTCAGTCAGCCAATCCTCTATCCATGCCAGTACCTTGCCCCTAACACCATGGGATCTTAATTTATATAGCAGCCTCTTTGTCAAAGGCCTTCAGGAAATCCAAATAAATAACTGCCACTGGTTCTCCTTTGTCTAATTTCCTCGTTACCTCCTCAACAAATTCTAACAGATTTGTCAGACATGACCTCCCCTTGATGAAATTTGTGACTGCATGGAGTTTGCACATTCTCCCCATGTCTGTGTGGGTTTCCTCCAGGTGCTCCCGTTTCCTCCCACAGTCCAACAATGTTGGACTCAGCTCTATTTTGCCATGCACTTCCAAATACTTTGCGATCTCATCTTTAATAACAGACTCTAAAATCTTACCAACAACCGAAGTCAGGCTAACTGGCCTATAATTTCCTGCCTTCTGCCTCCCTCACTTCTTAAACAGCGTTGTAACATTAGCCATTTTCCAATCCTCTGGGGTCCTCTCTGACTCCAGTGACTCCTGAAAGATCACCATCAATGCTTCCACAATCTCGTCCGCTATCTCCTACAGACCCTTGGGTGTAGTCCATCTGGTCTGGGTGATTTATCCACTTTCAGACCTCTGTTTCCCCAGAACCTTTTCCTTAGTGTCATGTGAGGGTACCTTTAAGACATGGATGTTTAAGCAATGTACCTTTAAGAAAACAGTGATGTCAGAGAGTGGGTAGAGCAGGTCAGCCATTTTGCAGTTTAGTTTGCAGTTGGAAAAAGCAGTTTGTGTGTGTCTGTGTGTCCAGAGAGCTGCAGGAAGCAAGCAAGGTGCTGGAGCTGAAGTCAACCAAGCTAATATATCTCTGCCATTATACAGAAAATATATATATCCTTTAACCTGAGTCTCTTGGAAGTTTGAAGGAACATTTTAAGGAGTTATTTACTGTTGCAATATTTTCTGAGTTATCTTTGAAGTAAGGGGTGTTGAGAGATCCAATGTTTATTTAAGATGTTAAGTTGAGTTCATGGATGTAAGGCTCACCGGCCTGTAGTTCCCTGGATTATCTTTGCTACCCTTCTTAAACAGAGGAACAACATTGGCTATTCTCCAGTGCTCTGGGACATCACCTGAAGACAGTGAGGATCCAAAGATTTCTGTAAAAGTCTCAGCAATTTCCTCTCTAGCTTCCTTCAGTATTCTGGGATAGATCCCATCAGGCCCTGGGGACTTATCTACCATAATATTTTTCAAGACGCCCAATACCTCGTCTTTTTGGATCTCAATGTGACCCGGGTTATTTACACACCCTTCTCCAGACTCAACATCCACCAATTCCTTCTCTTTGGTGAATACTGATGCAAAGTATTCATTTAGTACCTCGCCCATTTCCTCTGGCTCCCCACATAGATTCCCTTGCCTATCCTTAGTGGGCCAACCCTTTCCCTGGCTACCCTCTTGCTTTTTATGTACGTGTAAAAAGCCTTGGGATTTTCCTTAACCCTATTTGCCAATGACTTTTCGTGACCCCTTCTAGCCCTCCTGACTCCTTGCTTAAGTTCCTTCCTACTTTCCTTATATTCCACACAGGCTTCGTCTGTTCCCAGCCTTCTAGCCCTGACAAATGCCTCCTTTTTCTTTTTGACGAGGCCTACAATATCTCTCGTTATCCAAGATTCCCGAAATTTGCCGTATTTATCCTGTGTATTTAATTATTATTTTTTTGTTTCTCCTGCATGTTGTTGTTTTCTCCTGTAATCTATGCTTATCAATGTTTGGAGAAGCTGATCATTATGTACAACAGGCTGAATCTGAATCGGGGAAGCAGAGCTGAAGAGAGAAGTACTTACTGGGTTGGTAACAAATCTTCGATGTGATAGAAAAGTAAATTACCAATAAAACTTCCAATGTCTCAACCAAGAAGAATAGATGTTATCAGCCTTTCTTTTAGAATGGAAATTATCGTTTTATTCTTAAAAGATTTAATACATCAGTACCAAACCTTCAGTGATACAAACTGACAGGAATAAACAAGTGAAGAAATCTGATCATTATCTCCTTGTTATGAATGAATTGAAGAGATAAACATCATACATTGTGCAAATCTGTTCACATGAGAATACAAGTCAGGGTATACAGGAAATGAAGAAGAGTGGTGCTTTCTGCACAATTCATAAGCACTGCAACAATATGTTACTGGGAGCACAAACAATTTGTCTTTTACAATCCAATAGCCAGCAGGCCTAATAATAAATAAAAGATGCTCATTCCACTAGCGTTAACTCCTCTTATGGCATCTTCCTGCTTAAATAACCCCTGATATTTTTGTAAAAATAAAAATACTGCAGATGCTTGTCGTGTTGGATGTTCTGATGCACAAATGATCCAACACGGCTGTAGATGGTACAACTCTGTTTTATTGTCTAAACAACGGTAACAACTAACTGCTGGCTTGGGTACGTGCTTCACCAGCTAACCTGTGGACCCAGCCCGATCACTATCTTCGTGAGGCACTCAA